>NC_085037.1:8678199-8731544 GCF_963692335.1 Osmerus eperlanus
TCTACTCTGCTGCTCTGCTCTGCTCCGCTCCGCTCTGCTCTGCTCTTCTGCTCTGCTCTGCTGCTCTGCTCTACTCTACTCTGCTCTGCTCTTCTGCTCTGCTCTGCTCTGCTCTGCTCTGCTGCTCTGCTCTACTCTGCTCTGTTCTGCTCTACTCTGCTCTACTCTAGTCTGCTCTTCTGGACTTTCCAAACCCTCCACTGTTTCACTCTGCTCTGTCCTCCTCCTCTCTGCTCTGTCCTCCTCCCTGCTCTGTCCTCCTCTCTGCTCTGTCCTCCTCTCTGCTCTGTCCTCCTCTCTGCTCTGTCCTCCTCTCTGCTCTGTCCTCCTCTCTGCTCTGTCCTCCTCCTCTCTGCTCTGTCCTCCTCTCTGCTCTGTCCTCCTCTCTGCTCTGTCCTCCTCTCTGCTCTGTCCTCCTCCTCTATGCTCTGTCCTCCTCTCTGCTCTGTCCTCCTCCTCTATGCTCTGTTCCTCTCGATCGTCAGCCTCTCCCCAGCTTGGTGTGTTCTGGGAGACTTTCCCAGGAGGGATGGGCGGAGCATAAAATGGAGTGGAGTACAGATTGAGGTAGAAGTGTCAGAATGAATGACAGTCGAGAGGGTCGTTAGATTAACGAACCACAACAGGAGCGTCATCACAGCTTGTGAGAAGAGCCTGTGACCAAGGTTCATTTCTCTAGTTGATGAAACTGCCGTAAAAGCGCTGTCCAAGCTCTCCTGGGCTAGCTCACCTCAGCACGCTGGCTCAAGAGGAGGGGCTGGAGCCTAGCGAGAGAGAGAGCGAATCCGGGAGGAGAGGCTGATCCGTGGAACATTACCATCCATCAATGTGTCGGCTGTCCTCCTGGTCACAGCACATCCATTCCTTGGACTGAATGGAGGGATTGTCTTCTGAAGCGCAGGATGAAGGGGAAAAAAATCTGTTTATCTGTCCCTCCGGCTCAGGAGAGCCCCCCAAAAAGTCAGAGGTCGCTCTCTAATGATGTTGAGACTCTCTGGTCCTGATGTTTCGCTTGGCTGTGCAGAGGCGAGGACGGGAGTATGTCCTCCGCTGTCGGACGTCACGGCATCCAGGCATCCCATGTCGCTGTGCGTTACCGTCACACAAAGACATGCCTGCAGCCGCTCAAACAACCTACATATTCGCCAAGCTTTTGAAACTGGGTCAAAAACATACGTGGGTTGTTTATACAACACATTTGGCGTTATGTATTATGTATCTCTGTACAGTCACTTCGGGGACTGTTCCTTTGGTTTTATTAGTCGAGGTGAAACAAATCAAGCGCGCCCAAAGTTCTGCACTCAATGGGCATTGCTAGTCATGAATCACGTCTGTGTGCTTTATAGAAGGTGCTGGGGGTGTATGAGTACGTTTGGGTAGCTAAGCTAAGGTGCATTTGTTTTTTCTCTCCCCTTCAGGTGACGTTCCGTACGAGGATCTACCACTGTAACATCAACAGCCAGGGAGTCATCTGTCTGGACATCCTGAAGGACAACTGGAGCCCGGCCCTCACCATCTCCAAGGTGCTGCTGTCCATCTGCTCCCTCCTCACAGACTGCAACCCTGGTAAGACTCAGACTACAACCCTGGTAGTAACCACACATACACACAGACTACAACCCTGGTAGTAACCACACATACACACAGACTACAACCCTGGTAGTAACCACACATACACACAGACTACAACCCTGGTAGTAACCACACATACACACAGACTACAACCCTGGTAGTAACCACACATACACACAGACTACAACCCTGGTAGTAACCACACATACACACAGACTACAACCCTGGTAGTAACCACACATACACAGACTGCAACCGTGGTAAGACTAACTCTCACACACACACACACTGCCTGCATCCTCAGTAAAACAACCACAGATACACACACAGTACACGTTTCCAACATGCATTGACAGGATAGAATGACAAGTTAAGTGGCCTACGTAAGAGATTGTGTAGTTAGTTGTAAAATGACAATGGATCGCTGTGCAAACCTTTCTACTGTACCAATGACAATGTTGACAGTCAGTGTAGCCTATTTTACCCTGACACCTTCCTTTCTGTCATAAGATCTATAACACCCCAGCAAACCCTGTTTGTTCACTAGAACCTGTTAGTTTGGATTTGTAGAAAAAAAAGCCATTGCCATCGAAAATACCAGGAAGCTAATTAGTCCCATTCCCTCACAATCACCAGGGGTTCAGAGACCACCCTTACAACCCCCGACCCCCCCGTCTGTCTGTAAGGTCACATTGAGTGGCCACAATCATTGCATAAATGCCCAAGTTCCTTAAAATACAACTGTGTTTGAGTGCTCCTTGAGCCCCCAGATGCAATTAACGTCTTGTCGTATAGCGTCCGAGTGCGGCGTACCACTGAGCAGGATGGATGTGGTAAAAGCCTCACTGACAGCAGCCACAGGTTCAAACAACTTGTCCAGTAGTTTTACCCGCACTCTACAAAGCAACGTGGAGGGAGGGAGAAAAAGATTGATATTAGAGCGTGGCATTGAAGGAAAGTGAGAGTAACACAAACCGAACAGGGAACCGATAAGAATAGGCAATTGAGGGAGAGTGTGTGGGAGAAAGAGAGAGAGAGTGGGAGAGCGGATAGCGTTCAGCTCTCCGCCGACCTGCAATGGAAGCTTGTTTTCTCTCTGTGGAGACGCAGCTTTGATAAAGGACCAAGCTGAGATCCTCTCGCTGGGAGAGAAATGATTTTCTTCTTTTTTGTGTGTGTGTGTTTTTTGTGTGTGTGTCTGAACATGAGCCCTATATTAACCACGAGAGATCACCAAGAAATCAAATAAAGTATATTTTCATCAGAATACAAAATGGGCACAAAATGGACCCCCTCTCTTTATATTCTGTCTTCAGCAGAGGGTGTGCATAACCGTAGAGCTCGCTATGAGCCCTGAATCTGAAACGCCCCCCCTCCCACACCCGTCAGAACATGTAATCCATGCAGGAAAGGTGGGGGAGGGGATCAATGGGACATAGCTCATTAACGGTAAGGGGTGGGGTGGGGGTGACAGTTAATTAACCCTCACAGGCTTCATCATCCCTCTCTTCCTCTGTGCCAGGAGGAGGGAGCCCTGACGGGTGCTCTCTCCAGTCTCTCCACCTCCGACCTGAACGCTCCTCGCCGCCCTAAAGCCTGGAGGGCCTTCTTTTCCCCTACGCTGCAGCTCAGCCAGGCTGAAGCGAGGGCTTGTGCTTGGGGGGAGGGGAATCCTCTACCTGCTCTGCCCTGTTAGGGGGATTCAGATGGCTGAGCGGTTAGTGAGTTAATCAGAAGGTTGCCGGTTCGATTCTTGGCTGTGAAAAATGACGTTGTGTCCTTGGGCAAGGCACTTCACCCTACTTACCTCGGGGAGAATGTCCCTGTACTTACTGTAAGTCGCTCTGGATAAGAGCGTCTGCTAAATCACTAAATGTAAATGTTAGGAGACTCAGTGTACTATAGCAAGCCAGACCCACCTTCCCCTCCCTGTTTATGATGTTAAGTGAATAATACAGACTACATTTCTGTCAGCCCCCACAAGTAGAGCGTTCATACCGTTCCCCCCCCCATTCACTAAAATCAATAGAGCGGCCCGAGGAATTAATAATCCTTCTGACAGACTTTTTTGACGTGTGTGGCTTATCAATAGAAATGTCCACGCTTCAGCGCACAGCGTCTCTCGTTCCCTACCCCCGGATGCCGAGATTGTTCTGGATTTACTACGTGTCGGACGTGTCAGTGTGATGCCAGGGAAAGTGCTGGTTGTCCCATCTGTCATATGGCGCTTGAAGCAGAAAGAAGGAAGGATCTAGACCCACTTGTTGAACGGTGTTGTTCAGTCCATTTGAAAGATAAAAACCGAGATTCCTACACAAAAGATATTTTGACAAAATAGAGGGGGAAAAGGGAATGACTTTCAACGGACACAAATAAATTCCCAAATGTGAAGAGGTCTCTAATGTTTGTGTTTTGTTCCTTCACCCCCAGCTGACCCTCTGGTGGGAAGCATCGCCACACAGTACCTGACCAACAGAGCGGAACACGACAGGATAGCCAAACAGTGGACCAAGCGCTACGCCACATAGACGCCCCGGACACCACACTTTGGACCCCCCACACACACACACACCCTCACACACACACACCAACTCTCCCCACTCCTCCTTAAATCCGTGGAAGCGCACCCAGGCCCCAGGAGACTCCCCACCTCAGAAAAAGAAAAAAAACGAACTGTTATTTGTTCCATGCTGACTTGAAAGCTTCTTTTTTATACAAAGAGTCTATTGGGGAATTGTATTTTCCAATACAC
The DNA here is from genome assembly GCF_963692335.1 of Osmerus eperlanus. Classification (NCBI taxonomy): domain Eukaryota; kingdom Metazoa; phylum Chordata; class Actinopteri; order Osmeriformes; family Osmeridae; genus Osmerus; species Osmerus eperlanus. The sequence goes on from NC_085037.1 coordinate 8,682,524, forward strand.
TGAATGTTGATATGGTCATGAAAAGCTTTAATACTGTTGTTATTGTTGATGTTGTTGTTGTTAATTGTTAATTCTGTTGTTTCATTACCGTGTTAACCTCCCCTTGTCGTTTTCACTTAAGAGTAAGTCCCACCCAGTCCTTGGATCTAGGAGACAGGAATGCTGACTAGGGTACATGGTTTCATTGTTTGAGAGATCATCTTCTGTTAGTGCATGGCAGCAGGTTGACTATCCATCCAGCGGACATTCCCCTACAATGAATCGTGTGATTATTTTGCCCTAGAAAGTATTGACGTGGAATGACTCAGCCCCGTCCATTAAAACAACATGGTCTGTGTAACTGAGCTAGCTCATCACCACCTATGGTGAGAGCATTTTTTTTTGCTTGTACATTTGCCTTGTGAGAATACATACTCATCAAATACTCAATTAAACACTGCCTGTAATGTGAATATGACTGATATCTCTGTCGTATTATCTAATACGTCTTCAGTCGCTACTGGATTGACTGTTTCGTTCCTCATTGCGGTGTCATATTTGTGTTTTCTCTCCTTTTTGAATTATCTCATCTAATATCAGCACAAAGACCAAACCCTGACCCCAGCTTCCTGGAGAAATATCTCTCACTCACCACAAACAACAGAATGATTCAGAAGGTGATTGGTTGCCTGAACATAACCCGCTGTGGTCTAAGAAAGTCTGTCTGTGTCGTTCTCTCCAGTGGGTTTGTCATCACAATCAAAAAACGTGCTTTGCAATCCACAATTACAACCCAGACATTCGGGATGATTTGTGATGTTGTTATTCCACGTATTAGGTTGAAAGATCTCCCATCAAGGCCCTTTTCCCACTTGTGTGCACAGTGAAAGCTGCATTCAATTTCAGATATATTATGGCACAGCTCCCCTTGTTTATGCTCCAGTTCCTCTGAAGGTCTTTGACTGCTGACTGGCTGTTTCAGAAGCAGAACTCCACTGAATGCTCAAGTGTCAAAACAAAGATGTTGATAAAAGAAATTAAACTTGGGATTTATTCACTGACTTGCTTAGCCACTGTAAGTCCATGGGATACACTATCCCCTAACTCCACTACTTCTGAGAGTCCAACCACCCAGTGTCCAGCATTCCTGTCTGGAACCGTACCCTCCGCAACAGGACGCAAACATCCCTTCGAGTCTTGACGTCTGGGCAGACGCTTTGGCCCCTAATGTTTTACAGGTTTGCTGCAAAAGGGGTTGTAGGGGAATCTTGGTTCATGCTGAGGTTATGAAATACAAATAAGATTTATAACCAATGAGAGGACAGGAGACATCTCGTTTTTGAGCTCTGCCTCCTTCCGGCTGTTGGTGACTAGGAAGATTGTCTGGCGAATCATTAGGCTGTCCTGTTTTTGCATCCCAAGTTATGACTATAACCCATATCTTGGGTCCTCCTTTTTGTGCCTTTCAACCTAAACCAATATCAACACACGTGTATGTATGTGTCCTCTGCACAGAACTCATGCCTGTCCTTTTAAGTAGGTGGCAGCAGTGATAGCTGCTCCGCTGATTAGAATGTGCAATCTCTTACGGTCATTGTAGTGGGCTTCCATATTCTATTATGTGAGTGAGTGTTCATGGTTGGGTGTAGTTTAGGCCCTCACTATTAATAGGCGAAGCTGCAAAGTAGAGCAAGACCCGTGGAGTTAATTATGGTTGACAGGCATGGGGAACCCTCCCCCACAGGGAAAGAATGATAATTGTTTTGGTGCTTCTGAATACTCTCCCTCACCCAGTTGCTCAGGCTTTTCTCCACACCTCCTCGTCCCTGCCTGGAACATTCCGGTCTGAATACATTGTAAGGTGGTTTCAAATCAAACTCAATATATGGTTCCTGGTCTTGCCTTTGCGATGAGTTTATTGGTTGGAAAGTTAAAGGTTATACAGTGGCATAGTGTACTGACAAGGGGATAACGATTGATGGTTAAATGATTACATACCATCACTTGATAAGGTCACAGTTCGTCAACCCCTCATGAGGCAGCAGGCTGGAGATCACTGGAGGAAGTTGAGTTCGAGAAGGGAAGTGGAGGAGGTGGGGATTGATTAAATCTGTACAGTGTGAAAATGGTACTTTGATATCACTTAATAATGGCAAGGTGTTTAGCACAAAGTTGACAACACTACGCCAGGTCGTGGCGTTGGAGGGTATATAGACCCAAGACGCACACCCTCATTACAGACACCAAATAAATAACACAATCACCGTATCAAGCCTATAGTTGACAGTCAAATATACCTGCGGCATTTGTAATGGCCATAACTGCTGCTCTCACAATATATACAATTTGCTCAACTTTAATATGGACATCGAGTCTGACTGTTGTGTCTTAGAATCATAGCCTGAAAGATAAGACGGATACATACACTATATTGGCAAGATGCACAATGGTCTCTTACGGGAAAGAAAATTGACGGTGTATGTATTCATTTCACGGGTATATAAAACATATCTCAATAACTTTATGGTGTGTCATTCTTTACTCGGCACTGTTCTCAACTTGGCATTGTCATTTGAGTGTGCCCCACTGACTCCATTGCCCTGAATTGCTTCGTCTGCTGTTGCACCAGCACTTCCGCTCCGCGAGAGGCGAAAGGCACGCGTCCAGGCGACGGAGGCACTCACAGACACAAAGAAAGGTATCTAACACTAAATGTTTTACTAACATCGGAAAATATGTAGCAATTTTATGATACTTTGTGCATCCAGTCGATATTCAGGTCAATACTCTGTGCCTTTGGCCGTCGGTGAGGAAATTAAGAAATTGCTCCATCCCAAGACTGGCTGGACCGAGATCAGCTGCGTATCTAGGGATATAATTCAACTAAAATCTAATTGTTCCGGATATGGATCTGATACACAACTGTATTTGACGTATGAATATTATTTAACTCCTGCCAGAAAAACAAATCATACGATCAAAGTGAAAGTTTCTTTAGTGCTCATGTTCGGTGGAAGTGAAGGGTTTCCCCTAACGAATGCGACATCGCCCTATCGATGATCATTTTCCGTTTTTGAGATGGTTAGCTTATTCAATTAATCGGTGGGAAAGTGGCACGTATCCATTAGGTCTTAATTCACAATATTTGTGTATACATTTTACAACAAAAGCTGAGTAGGCAATGCTTTGTTGCAGCCCTGCCCAGCTAAATAACGCTTCAGTGCAAACATTAGCGTGGGGTCAGTAATCTGCCTTGAAGTCTTATGAAAGAGCGAATGCTTTTGTGATAAGCAGAATAAGTTAGAATTGAAATATTTGTCCTCCTTGATCAAGTAGCACATAACCAATGGACTTGGTAAGCCCTCCGGTTTCTGGGATGTTAGTTCAGGCTACATATGGTTAAACAAATAGCTAAAGGTCACCGTTGCACGGCCGGTTATTGACTCAATTTAGCCTTATTGGAAAAGATACACTGTTACAGTTGTGAGCAGGTGCAAACACGGTGTATGATTTATGTTGTTTCTGGATGCATCTTGTCGCCTTTTCTCCATTGGAGATCGGTATGTCGGATGAAGATTCGCGTGCCAGCACCAGTTCTTCGTCTTCCTCATCCTCTATAACTAATCTGCGAGAGAAAAGCACCCCTAGCAAGAAACGAGACAGCAAAGCCAGCATGAGCAAGACTTCCAAACTCCTCTCCACCAGTGCTAAAAGGTAAGCTGACTAATTGGCTACAGTGTACTGTATATTTCTAGTTTGTTTTATACAAGATTTTGATCTCGTTTACCTCATTGCTTCCTTGAACAGCAATTCCATTTTAGGATTCCCTGTCACAGGCCCATGATAGCCTAGACCAGAATCCAATTAATCTTGTTGTTTATAATTATACATGATAAGACAATCAGACCTACCTACACTGCTTGTTATAGAAGTGTCTTTTGGTCAAGCTTCAACATTGCTGTATTTCCTTTATTAATACAGAATTCAGAAGGAGTTGGCTGATATTACTCTGGATCCACCACCAAACTGCAGGTCAGTGACTGTGTATGTACGCGTATGACAGAAAGAGGGAGAGATGAAATGGTCTTTTCATCACCTCACAGACTGTCCCGGCTTCTTTCTTTTTTGTCCAGAGGTTTCAAGGGGGTCTGTGGTTGCCCTCTAAACTGTCTGGAATGGGTATCTAGTTAAATCACATGCTTCTGGCCTTTGGCAACACAACATGTAATCTCCTAATACAGGAAGCATGATGCAAGTAGTTCCTTTAGTGGTCCGTCAAGAACCTAGGACTCCTGTTAGTCAAGTAGAAAGGGCTCATTCTCAGGAACACACTGCATTTACAGTTGGGGCCTGTGGGGATGACAGATACGCAATCTGTCAAGAAAGGCGAGGACAGACACAAGGTGTCCTGCCGAAGGGCTTGAAGGCTGTTTAGAAGCACAATGGGGTTTCAAACACACCATATTTAAGGTTATGATAATCTCCAAGTGAGGACATGTGTTTGCGTTGCTGGATTAGTCCTGGTGGAGACAGCAAGAGGCTGACGGCGCTCTGACGAAAGTAGCGTCGCAGAACAGCGAGTTGTGATGTTGTCTAGACCCTGAGGCGAGCTGATTGCATGTTGGAGCGTTCCAGGCCGCTAGTTGGGCAGTTATTCCCTAAACAACCACTTACCCCCGCAATGGCCGTGACCACATAAGTGCGCTAGACGTGCCAGTTAGAAGGCCCCATCAACATGTTGACTGTGGCACCAGAGTTCTGCATTTGGAGAGGGTGGCTGTCACACCTTTTGAAGCAGAGAAGGAACCAGGTCTGTCCACATGTAGGGTGCTGTGTGTGTGTGTGTGTGTGTGTGTGTGAGACAGTTTATGGGGGAAGGGCATTTTGAGGGTGCCTCTGAGCGGAAAGGGAAGTAGTCTGTTTAATCTAGTGGGATTATGGGGGTGGGGGGAATTAGTGGACACACTACGCATGGCCCAGATGCTTGGGTTCCACTCACCGCTGGGAGACTGGTTAATACGGAGGGGGGGTTACTGACTGGGCCTACTGGTTAATACGGAGGGGGGGTTACTGACTGGGCCTACTGGTTAATACGGAGGGGGGGTTACTGACTGGGCCTACTGGTTAATACGGAGGGTGGTTACTGATTGGGCCTACTGGTTAATACGGAGGGGGGGTTACTGACTGGGCCTACTGGTTAATACGGAGGGTGGTTACTGATTGGGCCTACTGGTTAATATGGAGGGGGGGTTACTGATTGGGCCTACTGGTTAATATGGAGGGGGGGTTACTGATTGGGCCCACTGGTTAATATGGAGGGGGGGTTACTGATTGGGCCTACTGGTTAATATGGAAGGGGGGTTACTGATTGGGCCTACTGGTTAATACGGAGGGGGGGTTACTGACTGGGCCTACTGGTTAATACGGAGGGTGGTTACTGATTGGGCCTACTGGTTAATACGGAGGGGGGGTTACTGACTGGGCCTACTGGTTAATACGGAGGGTGGTTACTGATTGGGCCTACTGGTTAATATGGAGGGGGGGTTACTGATTGGGCCTACTGGTTAATATGGAGGGGGGGTTACTGATTGGGCCCACTGGTTAATATGGAAGGGGGGTTACTGATTGGGCCCACTGGTTAATATGGAGGGGGGGTTACTGATTGGGCCTACTGGTTAATATGGAGGGGGGGTTACTGATTGGGCCTACTGGTTAATACGGAGGGGGGGTTACTGATTGGGCCTACTGGTTAATATGGAGGGGGGGTTACTGATTGGGCCTACTGGTTAATATGGAAGGGGGGTTACTGATTGGGCCTACTGGTTAATACGGAGGGGGGGTTACTGATTGGGCCTACTGGTTAATACGGAGGGGGGGTTACTGATTGGGCCTACTGGTTAATATGGAGGGGGGGTTACTGATTGGCCTGGAGAACAACATTTATCATTTGTCTCGGTCAATGAAGAAATAAACCGTATAAAAGTATTGCACCTGGGGATAGAAGAATATAAATGTATGCATGCGCACACCAGAATTAGACAATGCAATTCTTAATGAAACATTTATATTCTTCTACACTATATTCCTAGTGAGAATAGGATAGTCCACTAATTCCCCCACCCCCATAATGTGTATTTGAAATCACCGGCGATAAGCCATAACATTATGACCACCTGCTTAATATTGTGTAGGTCCCCCCTTTTGCCACCAAAACAGCCTTGACCCATCGAGGCATCGAGGCATGGACTCCACTAGACCTCTGATACATCCCACTCACTAACAGCTGCCATGATAATGAGATAATCAGTGTTATTCACTTCACCTCTGTGGTCATAATGTTATGGCTGATGTATGAGATAAGATAAAAAAAATTCTTTACTAATATGGCTGGTGTAAGTAAATATATTTATATACATACTCAGACGCATATATAAATATACACATGCAGTTTGTGTAGGATGCGTTTGAAGCATTTCATTTAACATTAGTTTGCTTAAGTTTTCCCCCCAATATCTTAACATTGGTTATGATTAAGGCCTTATTAAATTATCAGTGGACTTAAGCTGTAGAGGGGTGTTCAACAAAATAGCAAGCTCTTTTTTATTTTTTATATTCAGTCTACCTGGCCCGTTTTGCTAATGCAGCTAATCATAACCTAATTATACTTGACATGGCGAATGCAGAGGCAGCCTCGTTTTGTGGTAAACTGGTCTTGTCCTCAGTGTGTGAACTGCAGACATCACAAGCGGTCCTCCCTGCTCCCAGGCACTTACTCGGACTCCTTTTCATTCACCTTCAGTCTCGCTTCACGTACCCAGGATCCTCTGGTTATACTGCGTGTCGCTTACCCCGACTTGTTTCTGTCTCTGCTAGACTCTCCTTTCTCTCTCCTTTCTGCCTTTTCTTCTGTCATGTGGCCTCTTTGCTCTCTCTCTCTCTCTCTCTCTCTCTCTCTCTCTCTCTCTCTCTCTCTCTCTCTCTCTCTCTCTCTCTCTCTCTCTCTCTCTCTCTCTCTCTCTCTCTGTCTCTCTCTGTCTCTCTCTGTCTCTCTCTCTCTCTCTCTCTGCTTTCTGGATGTTGCCCTTGGGTGTTCAGCCTCCTGACGGATTCCTGGCATTCCGAGGGTTAAGACTCATGACAGTTGTTTGTCGAGAAGTTGAAGTGTGTGTGCATTAAGGGGGATTGGTCCAAGTGTGTTATACCATAACGGAAAACATGGAATTACAATTTTAACCCCCACCCCTCTAATTGCTTAGTCAGATGAAGGGTTGTTCCTAAGGAGACACTGTTTAAGGTGTGTATGTGTGTTTATGTGTGTTTGTGTGCATGCATGAGTGACATTAAAGGTGGTTCCTCTGAGCGAGGTGTGTCAAGGTTGTTTGAAATCATCTGAGGTTACATGTGATCTTTCTGTACTTGTTCTGCTTTGAGCTCATGTTTATTGTGTGAGACAATTCTTCTTCTCTTCACACATTAGAGTGTTACTGTGTGAGCTGTTGCGTGTTTGTGTGCGAGTGTCTGTGTTTTTGAGCCTGTGTTTGTGTGTGACTGCTGAGGTTTCTAAAAAGCTTTTCATATCTATAAAAAGCCTCACTCCCTGGAGAGGAAGTAGCTGGCCCAGGCTGCGTTGTTGCTTTGGTGAGCCCTCTAAGCCCAGCTACCTCTGAGCTGCTTTGAATGTGGTACATTTATGGAGTTGCTTGGTAGGGTATTCCATGAAATCGGTGTGGAAATGATGGGGCTAAGTTTCAGTAGGCTCGGTCTGCGAATCAGATCTGACATCCTGTTCAATGTCAGCCATACAGCTTCTCTGACATGACAGCTCTATGTTGGATGTGTTTGTGAGAGCAGGACACCAGAGGATGCATTGGGGAACCGTAAAAAAAAAACACAAAAATAAAGCCTAGCAAAAACGATGTGGATAGTTAAACTAAAGATGACCGAGATAAAGAGTTATCTGAAATTCATACAAGGTCTCTTTTTTTGCCTGAGTTATCTTAGCCACTCTGCCTAAGTAGGTTGATTATCTATCCTAATAGCGAATACTGCAGCATGTTTCTTGCTGCTACCATTAGGAGTGCAGCCAGCTGCTAATGGTGTAGGTACGATAGTGTGATGACAGACAGCAGAACACTGGAAAGCATCTGCACTCAACAAATACTCCCGGCTGAAAACACTTGGTGAGGGCCAACTGTTAAACTAGAACACAAGTGATTTCTGAGCCCCTACTCGCGAGTCGAGGGAAGTCGACGGTTCGTTTTGTTTGGGTCTCTCTCAGAAGTCAACGTGGCTAGAAGATATTGGTTTGAACCCCCCAACAATATGTGTTGTCTGGAGTGTGTGTGTGGAGAATGTTTTGAAAGGTTACAATTATTCTTCAAAATAGAACTGTGAAAATGTGATACCACTACCATATTTATTGGTGTGTAAAAGGGGAGGTCGGAAAAAAGCCTTTTTTTCTCTTCTTTATTTTTTTATTACTGAGGTGAATGACAACAGTGATGGCAAGGCACATCGCTGCCTTCCAGAGGACTGGGTGGCCTTTGTCTGTCAGGGCAGGAGACACAGGCTCTCCTCTGTCGATCTCTCTCGCGTATGAAACGTCTTTGTTGTCAGGCAAAAAGAAAACCCTAGGCTGCCATATTCAGTGTGAAACGATACAGTATCTATTTTGGTTCCTTGGCTGTACAGGGGTCTGACTGAGGCGTGTGTGTGAACTCTAACCAGCACATCTGTAGTAGCATTGTGAGTTTGGGCTGTTGCTTGTGTGAACAAACTCTAGTACAGTTTTTTTCAAACCTGATACATTATCATATTTCTGATAAGAGGCATATGCTTCTCAATAAAGTTGTCTTGTAAGTCCCATATTGAGCTGAATGAGCAATGACTCAGTCTTTTTATTAGTTTGTCAATGCAAGAGCTAGGGCTGGGTAGCTTACTATACATTTACAAAAATGACAGCCTGTGGGTCACATGGATTATCAGTTACACTAAGGGCCCTTTCAGCCTGACTCTTTATCTTGGTAAGCAAATTACTGTAATGGTGTTAGACCGCCAATGTGGGGTTCTGTGCTGTTGACCTGCCTCTTATGGAAACTTACCCTCACAGTGTAAAAGTGCCCATTATACTTATACTACTTTCAAGAAAATACTTTCAAGCACTTCACAAAAGGTGACAATGTTATGAACGATCATTTGTGATTTCATTGTGATTCTCAAGTCTTCATTAATTTTTCTACTTTTGGACACTTTATAAATGGTTTAAAAGAATGTAAAGTGGAAATTTTGAAACTTGAATGGGACATTTTTGCAGTTGTTATTTAAGGCTTTTTTTTAACAGTGATTAGTTTAAGCTCTCACTCTCCTTTAACTCTGCATCCAGTCTTCAAACATACTTAAAGAAATGCCCGTGGTCAAGCAGCTCTTGTTAGCTAGACTTTAAAACTTCAATTTCAAATGTCCTTGCCATGGAAAATTGGTTTTGCAGCAAGGATACAAAACGACAAAAAGGACATGCAGTTCTGGTCTCTAAAAGGATATATGCTAGGATGTCATTCAGCCACTCAATGACCAGGTTTCTTCCTTTATTGTAATTGAAAGGGTCTGAATTGTCGTTGTTTGTGTGCTTGCAGTGCGGGTCCAAAAGGAGATAACATCTATGAGTGGAGGTCCACGATCTTGGGCCCCCCAGGCTCCGTCTACGAGGGAGGGGTCTTCTTCCTGGACATCGCCTTCACACCAGACTACCCCTTCAAGCCCCCCAAGGTGATTTTATGAATTGTTTCCTCATGTAACATAAAGGATGAGGCTGTGTCGTTTGTAAGCAGTGTGATTCTACTGCTTTGTCAAGGGTGGACATTAGGATTTGGTCCTTGGTGGCTAGACGTTCAGTGGACGTTTCTGGGGAAGATTATTTTTGTCTTGGATTAGGGCCAATTTAGGGTCAGGAATTGATAGTATGTTATCATCTGACACTTTTATTTGGTGTGCTAGACTGAACTCTGATTTCAGTGTTTTAAATGGACTGCATTCCCTCACTGTCCTGGTAAAGATTGCTGCATTTACCACTAGAGGGTGGTGTTGTAGTTAACATTTAACTATGAAGGCAGGAAGCTCGATGTGTGTGTGTGTGGGGGGGGCGGGGGTTGTAATAAAATGTTCTTGAGAAATGGGGATGAAGTTTTAAATCAGCTATGGATTCATGAATCTGGTGAGCTGCTGCCAACGGGCACCAGGCTAGTGCCTGAACTAGTGCAGACACGCAGAGACTCCTAACTTTGTAGTTGAAAAGGAAAATAAGAATATACTGTTGACTCTTATTGACAATTCATTTTTATTTTTTACTTGATCAGGTGACGTTCCGTACGAGGATCTACCACTGTAACATCAACAGCCAGGGAGTCATCTGTCTGGACATCCTGAAGGACAACTGGAGCCCGGCCCTCACCATCTCCAAGGTGCTGCTGTCCATCTGCTCCCTCCTCACAGACTGCAACCCTGGTAAGACTCAGACTACAACCCTGGTAGTAACCACACATACACACAGACTACAACCCTGGTAGTAACCACACATACACACAGACTACAACCCTGGTAGTAACCACACATACACACAGACTACAACCCTGGTAGTAACCACACATACACACAGACTACAACCCTGGTAGTAACCACACATACACACAGACTACAACCCTGGTAGTAACCACACATACACACAGACTACAACCCTGGTATTAACCGCACACACAGACTGCGACCCTGTCTTTCATGTGAGACACATACACAAGATCCAACCAGATTCAAAGAACTCACACTCCCAAGTTTAATGTGTACGCCTCATCTCATGTATTTCTCTGGGAGTGTCCACCTAGTCACTGATCCTGCATGAATTCATCAACAAGAATAAGTGATACCTTTCTCTCCATTCTAGCGGACCCTCTGGTGGGAAGCATTGCCACCCAGTACACAACAAACAGACCAGAACACGACCGAATAGCCAAACAGTGGACCAAGCGCTACGCCACATAATCCCAGGAGAATGCAAAATATCATCACGGTAGAGCATCAAAAAAAAAAACAAGCTGCCTCTTGGACGCCTCTGGGGAAGGGGGGGGGTCAGGATGGGAGTGGGGTGGGGGGTGAGGGAAGGGTGGAGTGATTCATTTTTATCTTGGAACTGAAGTCTTATCTCTTGATATTTTTGTTGATTGTGTTTAAGTTATCTCTGCCCATCTGTAATCAAGATTTGGCAATAATGTACCATATTGTGCGTTTTTTTTTGTAAATGAATTCATTTTTAGCTTGTGCTTGGAAACAAAATTGTTTAGTCTGACTGCTTGTTTAAGGTGTTGCAGCATGATTCCTTGACAGTTTCAAATGTCATGTCAATGTGGATTTTTCACTGATATTAAAGTTAGTTGATGTAAACTGCCTTGGCTTCTTGAATGCATCTTAGAGCTGATTTTTCCTGCAGTTTTACTGATACAGCACATGTGTTCAGTCTAAAATGATTGGCTGTCAATCCTCTTTTATAACGTTCTTATGAAAAGCAGGTGTACACATTGCATGTGTGTTTGGATATTGTTCATTGTTCTCAAGCTCTAAACCAGAAGCCAGCGTTCATAAGTGTGTATCACACTGTTCAACCGATTTACATGTGGCAAAGTTGAGGGATATAGCACATGGAAAGATCTAGACAACACAGCCAGTAGCAGCACATCACATTTATTAGGCTCCCAAGGAGCTGTTCACTCCGAGAGATTTCATTCAAGCACAATTGTATTCTACGTTTACATTGTTCCTATCTTCTAGGAATGTAATTTTTGTAAAGTGACAAAAATAAATTAGGTATAAAATAAATATTTTCTCAACACTTGAGCTAAATGTTAGAGAACCATTTAGACAAATTACAGACTAAAAGGTTACAGCCAAACATCAAAGCAGTAGGATTCGTATTGCTGTGTGGTTACGCTTGGTATACTAGGTAGTATTACACCTCTAATTTAAAGGCATTTGAGATGGACAGACTTGAGATCTGGATGCACATGTGAGACTCGGGGCCCTCCCGCACGTTTGGTTAGCACCATGTCCAGAAAATGAACCGTATCCATAGCAGCAAGCGCACGCCCTCTGGTTCAGATGTCGGACGGCGTGCCCTTGCTCTTGCGGCCGGGCAGCGGGAAGGCCGACTTGCTCTGCGGTTGCGTGAGGCGGCTGGTGAGTACGGTGAAGGGCTCGATGAGGGAGTTGCGTTCCGTGACGCTTACCTCCCACAGTTTGACCTTCTCACCCCGGGCCCACTGCTGCGCCGTCTCCTGGTCCACCTGACGGCGCTCGCGCAGGTCCGTCTTGTTCCCCAGCACGATGACGGTCACCTGCGCCAGACGACACAAATGACCTTTACTGTTATAAGAATTGCAATACAAAGCATGCTTTGATGACAATTAGAATGTGTAAGTTGATCTTGTATCTTGTATCAACTAAGCCTTCTTTGTAGGTAAAGGCAACTCAACAGTTTTGACCATACCTCTTTTTTGTCTCTGGACTTGTCTATTTCCTTCTTCAGTATGTCCACCTTCTTGAATGACTCTAGGTTGTCAACGCTGTAGACAAGCACAAACCCATCAGCTACTGAGTAGTAGTGCTTGGGCAGCTCTAGTCCATCATGGAGACCCCTTGTGTCATAAAGGCGTAGCTGTTCCTTCACTCCCCTGTCTGTCTCCACAGAGGCCACATACACATCTTCTTGGGTTTCACTGGACTCAGTGCCTGCAACGAACATCTGTCATTCTGAGAGATTATCAGATACATTAGCTAAACCTTTGTGGAGAAAAGGCTGGCAACTGATGTAGACAATGGTCAACTTAAATATATACAGTATTAAACATGGCAGCCAACTATATAAGAGATTTCAATTTCACAAACGTGTGCAATGATTACATTGTAGGAAATAGAGTCTAGGCGGTACCATTTCATGCAAGCAAACAAATCCATCCTTTTAACTAGCGAATATCGATGACCACGATATGCACAACAGACCAACTTACCAACAGCGTGATTGCCATACAGCAAATGTTCAAGAATTGCTGTTTTTCCAACTGATGCTAGACCACACACTACAACTTTACAACCTTTTCCCATTTTGAACAGGTGCACCTGCAAACAATGTCAAGCGTGTCGTTAGTTTTTAATTGCTAGCTTGTTGGCTCGATGACCTAACAAACCATGTTTAGATTTACTATGCTTAAACCATATTTCAAATGCAGTTGCAGGAATTTTAAAGTTTGATATGCCACAATACAGCATCATTGCTTTATTCTACATATAGGAAAAAACGTTACAGTAGCTAGTACAGTAGCAATGTCTATATTTGCTAGCTCTAGCTCAGCAGTAGCTAGACAACAACGTTACTTTTTTGAAAGGCAGACACGTTTGGAGAAAACAAAAGGTGTAAATTATTTACCAAAGGAACCAAACTCTCGCCAAAGGTACAATTGTTGTTAATTATTGTGGGTAGCTAGGTACTTAATATAGTACTAGCTACTTGATTTATCGTGTACTGGAATGATGCTTCTACAGAACCCTGCCAAAGGCATCTCATATCCGGTTGATTTCTTTCACATATTTCAAAATAAAAGGTAACGAAACTAAAACCTTTACTTTCTTAAACGTTAAAAGTAAACCTTTCACAATAATGGTAGAAAATATTTCGATTACAGGTCAAATTAAGTAAACAATATCATAAAGTACTATAAAGAATAAAAATTCAACTCAATCACTCATCATTATGTTTTGGTTAGAAAAGTGTATTCTTGAGATTGCTAAATTTGGTTGCTCAGATTTCAGATTGGTTGCTAGGCAACACCTGAAACACACCGTGAGAAGATTTGAGAGCTGAACAAAACGACATGTTTTCCATTTACAATTACCATTTATTTTCATTTACAAAATGAAAAGAGCTAAAAATGACATATAATAAGCAACTTACTAACCTCGACCGTTCGGCTTTGCCGTATCATAGGATACGTTAAAGCCTCAGTTTGATATTTCCCGGCATGGCCTCACTCTCGGTCACAGTAGTAACGCTAGTAAATATTGGTATTTACGTGGGTATAGTAGCCTATGCGTTTACTAGCTATAACTTCTATTGATAACAGTGGTTGAAGCTGTCTCAGGAATTTTAGCCTAATGATTGCAAAAAATATTATTTGTTTTCACCTCTAACAACGAATCCCCTACTGTCATTACCAGTGGTAAAGTGTGGAAATATAGTTCAATTTCATATTTCTGAAACCGAAATATTTTATTAAAAATTTGGTATCAATTTTATCATAACTTATTATGTACGGCTACTAACAAATGTCCGCTCCCTCGGGTCGCTACATATTAACATGCACACTTTGTTCTAATAACCGCACTTGAGAAACATCGTTAAATCCCAAACTGGAGTGGATTGCGCCACCCAAATTCAAACGTTATGCCACGTCTCAGGTCGTGCTCTTATTCTGAAGGCGTACACGCATAACCGGAAATGCTGTAAAGGACGATCTTTTGGGGTGGGGGGGGGGGGGGGGGGAATATTGAGTGCTATCTAGGCCAGTTTCGTTTCAGGTTACTACTTGACAATACGAAAGTCGTTTATTAAAAGGTTCAGGGACATGCTAGAGGTCATGTGTGATGTGTCTCAAACTTTTTTCATGTCTTTTGGCACTTGTCCCTTTCTACAACAATTTGATAAGTAGCAAATGGATAAGTAGCAACTCAATGCAAACGCTATGTCTAACTGTTGATTGTTGTTTATAATTATTTTATGTTAAAATAATGCATCTTAAGGCTTTTCAAATGTCAGCCTTTATGTTAAAGTGTTACTCAGGGGGGATAGGAGAGGGGGAGAAAATAACTATTCACATCAGTGCTTTATTCAGAAGTGTTTGTAAATTGAAATGGACAGTGTAATTGAAATGATTTTGAATTGAACACATGCAGATCTAGAGTCAATTTAGATTCTTCTGTCACTAATGTATTTGTGGAATAACCCCAAAACACAGCCAGTTAACATAGTCAATGTAAGATAAACACAATCTTTCACTTTATCACTGTTCCTTTCTGCAGGTAAATTATCAATCACTGATGCAGGCAGCATTGTGATATCATAATATTCACCAAAACAACAGTAGATTTGTCAACATTTTTAAATTTCAGATGACATCAGGTACATGTCAGTCATGTACATAATGTGGGAACTAACATTTGTCGTTACATTTGGATGTGGTATTTCTAAAAACATACATATACATTTATATCATGTCAACATTTGACTACTGTGGCTGTGAACATTTACCTAGCAGCATAGTCACGGCACTTAAATAGACATACAAAATGTGACTACTAGTCACAAATAAAGGATATAGTATCATGTCTATGATAACCTCACAGTAATCCCTGAAATATATCAATTCTAAACCAATTGCTAATTTCTGTACCCCAATAAACTTTTTTTGATCTGAATTGGACTTGATTATTGAGGTGATAAGCAATGTTTGACAAATAATTAGCACACAACACAGGCAATAAAACAAATTATTTGAAGTGCCAAGTTGTATATCAGAATTAAAAAAGTAAAAATGTTTACTACTACACAGTTCTGAGAAGAGATAATATCACATTATTGTTTGTAGGGCTGAGGAGTACAAATGGAATTAAATCCAAAGTAGATTTCCCTGAAGTGCACCCAATAACGCCTAGTACTCGATTGGGATTCTCTTTCACGTTTCTTCTCCAGTAAAGCTGGTTTACAAACCAGACTGAAGTTTTCGTTTTTTGACCACACTAAATGAGTGGTCAACAGTTCTCTTCTTTATTTGAAGACTTCTAGGAAATGTAGTGCAAATAGTCCCTAAGGAGAGTGTGGGTCTGGCACAAATGGTGGTGGGCTGAGGTAAGGTCAGCCATGGATGCTATTGGAGCAAAGAAGTAATGTGTGACTCAAATCCAGTCTAGTCTGAGGGATGCTCTGGACATGAGCGGTTTACTTCAAACCACTCGTCTATGCACCTGGGGGAGTGAGAAAGATCAAAGGAGAAAGAGAGAGAGGGGAAAAATATTAACTTTATTTACAGTACATGAGATTTTTTTAAATGATGTATGCGTGCACATTCATGCGTATTACCCTTTGTGGTAGATACAGAGACAGGGCAGTCTAGCGATAGTGTCACCCTGCTCCAACTCATCGAGACAAATAGAACACTCCCCAGAATCCTTAGCCAGGACATCCTCTGAGAGAAGACATAGACAACCAATCAGGGAACATTCTGGGACATCAAGAAATCTCACCCATTATTTACAGACATGCTCAAATGTATTGGTACCCTTACACCTATGTCACAGAATAAAGCAAAGGAGCTGTGAAAATAGATTAATTATTGCTCATTCTAAAATGGCCTGGACACATTTGTTGGTACCGCTTAGAAAAGATAATAAATAATTGGGAGATTTTCCATGCCATTTTCATTTGTTTTATTATTCACTTTTAAATATGGGATCAACAATGATGGGTGCCAATTACTGGGTGTCAGTTTCAAGTTATTTCAGAGGAAATTGTGCATTCTTCCGTTTTTTGTGGGAGGGGTACCAACAAATTTGAGGATGTCTATATTTATTACTGCTTTACAGATGTAACAGGGAGCATGTCTGTCAACCAGACAGGCAGGCAAGGAGGCAGAAAAACAGACAGGCATGCAGGAAGACTGAAAAACCAACTTTAAACACACGTTTTTGGTCTCACCGTTGTAGGAGAGGCGGGGTTTTGTCAGACACATGATCAGGTGTACCTCCATCTCATCTGAAGACACAAACTTAGAGCACACAGGACAATGGAACCCTGGGAAAACAGAGCCCAAGATAAGTCGTTTAGGCCTAATGCTCTCAAATTCATCCCTGTGTGTGTGGAAAGCAAGAATATACTGTATGTCTCTGACAATCTTCTGAAGAAAATACACACACGTACACACACGTACACAGCAACACGACAGTTATAGATTAGCTAGCCTAGATCTTGTTTTTCCTGGAGATAATCTCCCCTGCTTCAGACACACCACACATCAGACAGCTCTCTGAGGTCAAAACCTTTTTACTTACACAACATCAAACGAAGCATGGCTAAACTGTTGATAAATAGGACATATGTACGGTACTTATACTGCGGCCTGTGTGTGTGTGTGTGTGAGGTTCAACCCCAACCCAACCCCCACCACCTGTTTTCCTTATCAGCTGAGCAAAGATTAGCAGGCCAGAAGCTGGTGAGCTATGGCTGGAAATTGTTTTTTTCCAGTGTCATTTACCTGTAACTCTGTGTGGAGCCAACAGTAACAAAAACCCACACCCAATTAAGTACACACACCCACATGTGAAATAAAGGTAATGTGTGAGTAGTTTGTGTTGTGTTGTCATTTTATACTGTTTATATGACATAAAGTATTAAGTAGGTCAAGTCTCATAACACTATTGAAGGGTTAAGAACGCTTGTAGCCAGAAAGCAAAGGTTAGTGATGACTTGATCATTCATGATAAAGGTTCCTGGAAGGAAGTACACAGTCTGAGTTGAAAGACCAGAGTGAGTTTGTGTTGTATGCGCGCTTGACAGTCACAGAGACATACATGTGTGTGTACTCATTCAACTCTGCAGAGCCTGAATGTGGGCACTGTGCCAAAGGTCCTGACTCCTGACATTGTGTCTGTTTGTGTCAGGCCTAGATGGCCGCAATCTGTTCTAGCATGAGACAGGAAACCAGTAAATGACGAAGTGTGTATGTGAGAGAGAGAGACAAAGAGATATGAGCATGTGACTGACCATGAGTTCTCTCTTTGTTGTTAGTCCATGTCTTATCTTTGCATATGCAATCACAAATCAGTTTCACCTTCTTGTGATAGTCAAGAATGATATGACAATAAAAGTGTCATATTTGAACATTGGGAGCATGTCATATGTCAAAAATAGTCAAATATAACAAGCATAGATTTAGCCTACACATTCCTTACCTCCTAGCATGTGTGGGGACAGGTGCGCTGGTAGTGACCCAATAAGCAGCCGGTGCCTGCCGCCAGACAGACCGCTCTCCCCGTCTGTGTCGTCTAGGCTGCTGCCAAACAGCAGGGACCCCTGTCTCCTGTTGTTGGGGATATTCAGTCCAGCTTGATATGAAGTTGGATGGTTTCCATTGGTATATCGAATTTCAGGCCCGTCCGGACCATTGGTGTACCTGAACCCACCCCCCCTGTTAGTTCCAGATGGGACATCGGAGCTGGAATAAGCACGGGTTCTACCATCGGCCACCGGACTGCTCTGTTTCGGACCCATGGCGTGAGAAAATCAAGTCCTCTTGATGAGGAAGTCAACGGGGATATGTCTCCTGTGTTGTTTGTTTAAATAGAAAATGTTGATTCACAAACGACTGCGCATGGCGGAACCGCTTCGACAGTTGAAAATAAATTCGTTGACAAACTTTCGAGAAATGACAACTTTATAAAAAAGAAATATCAGTCTTCTTCAAATTGTCAGAAGTTTCGAGTTGCGCTACAACGCGCAATAAGGCGTTTGCAAGGCCCCGCTGATCAACTTCATTAGCAAATATAAAAAACGTCCTCCTAATTTTTTCTCTCGCAGAATAGTTGATGTTGACACAAAAAGCTCAGCTCTTTGGCTCAATTGCTACGGAGATCGAGGACTTCTATACAATGATTATTACCGCATAGGAAGAAAAGCTGGGATTGTCGCGCCTCCCCCTGTGAGCGTGCGTCAGGTCGCGTGACGTCAAACTAAGCAACAGCAACACAAACATATGTTCAAACAGCAAGTCAGACTCCGCACACCCTTCACCACGTTTTATTTAATACTTTCACACACATATTAGGACAAACATAAAACACCGATCATATGAATACTTTAAATAACCATAAACAATCAAATCAAATAAATAACAAACAAACAAGACAAACATATTTAGAAGCCAAGGAAGGCTATTATTAGTCAAAGTTAGTTACAAGTGTTGCAGAATCAGGTGGCGGAAGGCTACAGGGGCAAAAGCATAGCAGTGGTAGTGGTCGTGTCACATACACTCAACGATAATCACAACGGAGGAGGTATGCCCTTAACACAGGCACAGGGCCAGGTAATAGTTCATGCCCATGAAGGATAAGGTAAACAATAGTTCTACAGTAATCTGATCTCATGTCTGTGGTTCAGGGCAACCTTTACCTTTAGTTATAAACAAACCAAACAGAGAGTTAAAGAGAAAGACAGAGTGAAAGGAAAAGAGAAAGGAGGAGGAAGAGGAGGGGCGTAACGAGAGAATAGAGGTGGGGGGAGCTATGGCTGGTCTCAGAGTAGACCTCAGCAGTTATTCCTAGACACTGACTTAGGAACTGCTTGTCCAATTGTACAATTGTCAGAACTGAGGCTGTCAATGCCAAAAAAAAAACTGACTTAAGATCACAGAGTCAGGGCGTCTGTAGGACTGTTCTACAGACAGCACGTAAGCAGGAAGACTGAGGAAGGTGTGGAGAGAAAACCAGTTTATGAGGCCAGACAATATTTGATGACAGGTCAAAAGGTCAACAGCGTCCATCAACAAGAGCTGCAGGGGTGGAGGGGAGTCAACCTTTGGTTTCCATGGAAAAAGTTGAGGAGTTGGGAAGGGCTGGGAGGCAAAGGAAGGCTGCATTCATTGTGGTGACGTGTGTGACATGCTTGCTAGAGGTAAATGTGTTTTCGACTTAAATCCGACTGTTAGCTCCATTAACAGAACCCGTTCTTGTCTCAGCAGTGTGTGTGTTTTGGTGAAGGCTTGACCACACTTAATTAACAATGTCAAACACTGACAAGATATAAATCACACTACAAAGTTGGACAGTCTATCCGCTGACAGAGACTCAATCAAAATGCTCTCTCTCTCTCTCTCTCTGCTGTGTGCTTCGCTACCTCTGCACCACATTATACTGTCACTCCATTCTTAACTCTGAGAAGTTAAGAATCTTGAAACAACGTGATCCAGCCTAATTCTAAACATTCTACACTTCACATTCAAAGACCTGTCTTGTGTAATTTTTCTGTCTTTTTTTTCTTTTGTCATCTTACTTCAACACATGTAGGGCAGAAAAGAATATCTGCCACATATAGGCATTCACTTTTAAGACCAGGTGTTTAAGTGAGTGATGTATTGCATGACCGTGTAACTAGCCTGGTTGAGACTGATAATAATAATAATAATAAGCTTGTACTGAATGACAACTGCGTTACTAAACCAGTTGATGTGTAATGTACTGTATGTGTGTGTGTTTGAATGGGCAGCACGGGACTACTGAGAGTCCACTATTTGAGAAGCAAAGCTGTTGAGACTTTTAAGAACGCAAGTGCACTTCAACAAGCTGAAATGTGTGTGTATTTGTGTGTGTGTATGTGTGTGTGTATTTTGCTTTGGTGTTTGTAAATTAGGGTGTAGTTGGAACAATGTGGGCCTGTGTGTCAGTGCTGGGGAAGAGGCCTGGGGCACAGGTAGCTCTGGTAGCCCAGCCAGGGCCTTTATCTTGGGGCATCACTGCTGGCTGCTGACTCCCATTTGCTGGTGGTCCGTCTCTGGTTCCTCCTCCACGTTGGCATGGTACTGCTCAAAGCTGTCCTCGTCTATGTCAGGAAGACCCAGGAGCTGAGAGAAGGGGTAGGGGTAGTGAGGTACAACACAGGTTTTACAGGCACAACACCTTGTCAAGCATGATGTTATTGTTACACTGTGTGTGTGGTAAAAATAGAGCCGATTACTTGGCACTAACCTCTGAAATGCTGTTAAAACTGGGCACTTGTTCCTGGATTATCTGCTGTACGATCTAAATTATATACACTTTCTATGCATGTTGTACATTGTGCTTAGTAGATAAGTGTCTGCTAAAAGGTGCAAATGTACAAATCAAAATCTCTCCATTAGTGGTTTGCAGGATATACTGTGTATACTCACAGGTCTGAAGGATGTGAAGACCTTCTCAAGAACTTCCAGGAGAGTCTTCTTCCCACAGGATGAGATGTAGTCCTGGGCTAGCTGCAGGAAGGGCAGGCAGTCCTCACTCTCACTCCACACATGCTACACACACACACACACACACACAGTGTAAATCAGTTACAGGATATAAGAGAAAGTTAGCCATGTTTACTTTTATGGCCAGCTACTGATGGTTTAGGATCGCTGCAGTCACATAGTTAGCATTGCATAAAGGAGGGCAGTGTTTTTAGTGAAAGTAGTGCAGGGTAATTAGAGATTAGACACCTCCAAGGACAGCCATGTTAGAGACAAAACAACCGTGTCACTCCCACACAAACACATGATGTCAGGCGTCTAAGTGCAAAAACAGCAGTGTCACTTCCAGAAAAAACACATACTGTCATAAGTCTGTGCAAAACAACTACGTTCCAGATCTGCATTACACTGTACAGTAGGGCTGGATAATGGCCTCGTCTGCCAGAAAATAATGACACTTCCACTAACTGAACCCATGTCCCCAGAGGTGGCCTCTCACTGGCAGGATGATAATGGACTGTGTGTGTGTGTGTGTGTGTGAAAGAGAAAGGGAGATATAGGGAGAGCAAGAGAGCCAGCAGACATGCCCACAGTGATGCATGAGGATTATGATACTGCCCCCTAGAGAACAAGGCAGTTGAGCCCTGTTTATGGCACTACTTCTGTGTGTAAGCGTGTGCGTGTGTGAGAGAGAGAGAGAGAGAGAGAGAGAGAGAGAGAGAGAGAGAGAGAGAGAGAGAGAGAGAGAGAGAGAGAGAGAGAGAGAGAGAGAGAGAGAGAGAGAGAGAGAGAGAGAGAGAGAGAGAGAGAGAGAGAGAGAGAGAATGTGTGTTTGAGGCAAACCCCTGCTGATAGCAGTATTGATCTGCCTCAGTAACTGGATCTCCAACTGAGCCCAGAGCCTGCAGAGAGGGAGTTATTTTAGCTGCCCATCTCTGCCCTTGGGACTCCAGAGATGTCCTGTGTGTGTGTGTGTGTGCGGCGTGTGTGTGTGTCGGACCTGAGTCATAACCGGATCAGTGGGCATGTGTGGATGAGGAAGTGTAGAATAGCAACAGTGTTATCAACCTGTTCATGCAGACAGCGTGCTTTATTCTACAAATTCTCCTTTGGTGCAAACGTATGTTAGCACACCCAGAACTGCACATACAGGCTTTGTTGACAGAATCAAATGAAGAAATGAAAACGGGCCTTTCGGGCCAGACCCCCGCCTTCTGGCATCCGTTACCGTGCAGGGCAGAGCAGCGCGGGTAGGCCTGGACATACCGGGGCTTGTATTATTTACAGCCCCATGAGGCCTAAATGCACAGGCCCACTGCAGCTTGCAGTGCAAAAGTCTAAAAAGCTCGCATATGGTTCCGCAAGTTGTTACGACTGCAGACGGGAATCTGGAAGCCGTCGCCAAAACAACAGCTTGAGAATGAGGGGGCACCAAACTGCAGTGACATCACCATAGCCACAGCGCACACATAGCCCACTCACCCGCGCGCATTCCCCCTCGTACTCTCCTGACCGCCAGCCCGGGACAGGGAGGAAACACACAAGCACACACATAGACAGGCACACGCATCATCATCAGCATTATCATCCCCAATGCACGCACACACCCATACAACAACACTTACGAAATTGTCGGTGCCGCCTGTCAAATTGTCGGGACACAGCACATAGAAGGAGATCCCGGGCTCGGCATAGAAGTCAAGTCGCCGCTCATCCTCCTCTTCGGCAAAAATCAAGTCGAAGGGGTTTCCGGAGCACCATTTCTCCGCCGCCTCCACCAGCTGCTTGAACTCCATCCTATAGCCTCGGTCTGCCGTTCGGTGGGGTCCGTGGCTCCGGTTAGCCTATCTCTCTTGCCCTCACGGTGATGCTCCAGACAAAAACAGCTGACAGGACAGCAGTACTGCAGCCCCTAGAACTCCGTCCGCATGGCGATAGAGAGGGATAGTCTGTTTACTGCTGCACACCCGGGCTCGATCTCTGTATTCGGTAACGGTCTCTCAAACCTGCATCCCTGTTTGTCAGTTACCGATGAGATCAGGCGATCGGTGTTGGATCGCATACGCAGGCGGCCTGGAACGTTAGTTACGCCCGTTCCCGAAACGCGATGACGAAAAGTAAACCAACGAGTCAGTCGTCGATCAATTCCGTTGCTGTGTAGTCTGCTGAAGTAAATAATAAATTGTCCTACTCCCAGCATTACCAAATGTATCTCTCAAAATGAATTTAGTCCTATAATCACAATTTAATCACAATTATCATGCATTAGCCTACTCAATTTGGAATAAAATCTGATACAACTCAATTATTGATGATTATTATTTTATGTCTGCAGACAATATTATCTAGTAAGCAATTAGGCCTACGATTGTGCAACACAGTTCTTCATGGAACACGAATGGACTATTTATACCCACTAGCATACGCTACTAAAATATTGTCCAGTATATGGTCCAATGTCCAAAAGGCCATGGTCCTGTAGTCTTGTTTGTGGTCAACCGAAGTTGAATATCAAGAAACTAGTATGCACCAATGTACTTATCTGAAGCAAAGAGGAGGGAATGTGGGTGTTCTAATCTAGAGGAAGAGCTTCGCAATTTGTTGCAGTAGGTGGCGCCAGTATCACTCTGCAGGAAGATCTTTCTGAACGAACATCTGGCCTGGTCAAAGAGGGCCATGTCTGGGCCACACACTTGCTCCATGGGTAGAATACCAAGCAAATAACTCAGACTTTCCAAACACGTTGTGCATTGAAGTTTAGTCTTCATACCCAAAACTATTCATTCACTGTAAGATTATCTCTTCGAATATCCACAAAGAAGGTAACACGTGAGATGTCCCCAAGTCTGCCACCAGAGGGCGTGTGAATCCGATGTCTCTCTCTATCCAGGGGTAAGGCGACCTGGGTATCCTTCCAGTTACACATTGAGTCCAGCCCCTGGGCATGCAGGAAGCCCCGAGTTGTAACCGACTGTTGTGTTGCGCTCCGCAGGCTGGTCTATGATTTAGTCAAAGTTGATAACACATCGAACAGACTGAAATGGATCCTTATTTATGATGGAATATTGTTGGATCATCTACCTTGGAAATAGTGTCGATATTTGGTCACTCGAAAGCCCTTTGCAACCGCTATTCTCGCCGGGGGTGGCGCTTTGTTCAGCTCAAAAGTAGCATAAACCCGTTACGCAGACACAGAGAAATGGACAGCTTAAGAAAGGGAAAGAGATGTGACGAAGTCAAGGAATCTCCCGAGGAGGAAGAAGTGGACCCCAGAGTCCAGGTAAGAATCCGGTCTTGTTGCATGACGGACCAGACATGGCATTTAAATGTAGCGACTATATTTTGGGAACTGATTTTGTAAACTGATTTTTAACCTAAGTATCGCTACTTTGATTGAGATCTGCAGTGTCTTTGTATTTGAGTTTGTGAATTACAGCAAGCCTCTGAAAAACGATGCATTGACTTAATAAGTTCCAGATGTTCTTTAGGCTTGGCTTCTATCTTACTTTTCTCCTGTCCACTCCTTGACCTCTCTCTATTTTCCTCTACTTTCTCCTCGCTCTTCCTCCCCCCCTTTCTCCCTGCCCGCCCCTTCTTTCTATGTAAACAGGGAGAACTGGAGAAACTGAACCAGTCTACAGATGACATCAACCGCTGGGAGAGTGAGTTGGAGGTACGCTTATAATCAGAATCAGAATAAGCTTTATTCACCAAGTAAGTTTGCACAAACAATGAATATCCTTTGACAGGAAGGTGCATCGGTAAACATAAGAGTTTTAAATATCAAATGTAGAATATATCAAATGCGACAAATGTACATACTTGTGTGTGTGTGCGCATGTGTGTGGGGGGGGGGGGGGGGGAGTGTGAGTGAGTGAGAAGCCTATCAGAAGCCTCAGAGCACTTGCCCTTCAGAGCACTGCCCCTCAACATGCATACAAAGTCAAGAACATGGAATTAACAAGAAGTCAAGCAATAATCCCCTTCACCTTTGTCTCAATGCATCTATTCCACAATCTTCTGGCAAAGACACTTAACATTTAAGTGAGTGGTACCCTAAAATCCAGACGTGTAGACCGCAGTTGGGATAGACGGAGGGGCGGGCCTACAGTAATACGACTCGGCTATATTTCCTGTGAAGAGGCCAAGACGGTCAGGCTGCAGTCCAGGGAAAACGGAACATTCCAGGCCTGGTCCTCTGTGTCTTCCCTTAGCCTGGCCTCTTCTGCTTCTCATTACAACTGTGCTCTCCTCCACACAAGCCTCTCCAGGCAGCAGGAGAGGCTTGAAACAACAGGGGCACAGAGATATGTTGTTTGTCAGTACATGGGTGGTTTGGGGACTGAGGAGGGTCACAGAGATAGAGGTAATGTGAGGATGTTTACTGTAAACAAATGTTAATGCTTGTCTAGTCCAGGGTGCGGGTGTTCCTGTTTGTTGTGTATATGTGTGTGTGTATGTTTGTGTGTGTAGTGTTTTGGGACTGAGCAAATACAATTCTAGCAACTCGATTGATTTTGAACTCGAACAACATTCCCCTTTCCCTGTATGCCTGCTCTGTCAGACTTCCCTGCATCAATACAGAACGAAGTGTCATGATGTCACAGGAAGCTCCAGTGAATTCTATCATCGTATAAACTAGCCTGCATGGGGGGTTGTGTAGGTGAGGCATTAAGAAACCTGTCTGGTAAGGGGCCCATGTGTGTGTGTCTTGTTTAGTAGATTAGCTTTACACAGAGTTAGCTGACACAATTCTGTGAAGGGAAGGCACTACATTTACATTTAGTCATTTAGCAGACGCTCTTATCCAGAGCGACTTACAGTAAGTACAGGGACATTCCCCCCGAGGCAAGTAGGGTGAAATGCCTTGCCCAAGGACACAACATCATTTGGTTGGCATAGCCGGGAATCGAACTAGCAACCTTCTGATTACTAGCCCAATTCCCTCACCACTCAGCCATCTGACTCCCCACTAACCCTAACTTATAACAGTTCTCTAAATCAGAGTTGAGATGGGATCGTCTGATTGTGAGACTGGGCTGGCTGCTGTGAAAACAAGTCTTGTATAACACACACACACAAAAACACACAGTGTTGCACGAATCTGAATTCTTGTAAGCTATCCAGGAACTTTGTGTTTTATGGCTGGGGTCTGCTGTCTCATAAGACAGTAATGGATCAAATCCGTCAAATCAATGTGTTGATCTCTCTGTGTGTGTAGGATTTTCGTCAGCGGTTCCGCGAAGTTCTTGTTGAAGCCACTGTGAAGCTGGATGAGCAGATGAAGAGGATTGGGCGTGCTGTTGCAGATTCCAAACCATACTGGGAGGCCAGAAGAGTGGCCAGACAGGTACACACACGCATTACACTCACATACACACACATCACACCACACTTACATATACACACATCACATTACACACATCACACCACACGTACATGTACACCCACACACACACACACACACACGTGTGAAAGGGGTGAGAGACATGACGTTGAGGAGCGAGCGGTGGAGAACTTGTCTACGCTTCGGGTGAAGTAGTCAAGTTGTGTCTATTTCTAACCCTGCCATACCTTCACTCACTAATCCAGCCTGATCTCACACACACAAGTACACACACATGATCAGTGGATGAGGGTATATCCTTGTCCTACTGGTCTGACTCATGTATTTAAATAGGCGGTGCTAGTTAGAGCAGGCATCCCCACATTGACTAACTCCCATAGACCTACATTGACTAACTCCCATAGACCTACATTGACTAACTCCCATAGACCTACATTGACCAACTCCCATAGACTTACTTTGACCAACTCCCATAGACTTACTTTGACCAACTCCCATAGACTGACCTTCCATAGATGTTCATTTGTGCTGTGATAGAATGTCCCCTCAACACACCCCTGGCAGATTACATGGTTTTCCCAGCCAACCAATGGATCAGTAGGTCATATTCTGTCACCCTATCCCTACCCATAACCCTGCCACACCTATCTCCTTGCTGCGATCTGATTGGTCAGGGTGTTGAATCCTCTTTCGGGGGCTCGTCCTCATGTTGGCATATGTAAAATAGCTGGCATTCAGGTCACTGTGTGTGTCTGTGTGTGTAAAGGGGTCTATGTGTGTGTGTGTGAAAGAGAGGGGTTGAAAAGGCGGATCAGCGGGTAAAGAGAAAGTGAGTTGTAAAGAGGCTACACAGCCCCTATCCCAAAGCCATGGTTATAAACTGGCAGAATGTTTGGTGGTGAATCAAAAATGAACTGAATATTTTACACATGACCCTCTTTATAGTCTGTACCCCAGAACTGTTCAGCCTTCCCTCTAAGCACAGACACACACACACACACATACACAAAGAGAGAGACACAGACACACACATGCACACAAACACTCGCTCACAGACAAAACGCTGTCAACCCCACACAATCAAATACAATTCGGGAATCCCCAACTAATCACTGCCACCCCCCCCCCCCACCCCCAAATGAACTCCTCTGACATTCCTGTGGGGGGATTTCAGGAATGTGCCCTTATGTCCTCTTCTAGCCTCTTTGTCAGTATTAACTCAGGTATGCCAACAGGCATATTGTTTCTTTTTCTCCATCCCCACCCTCCCATGTCAAGAGTCTCTCTGGGTGGGACAGGGTTTGGAATCATTGGCCAACCATAGGCTGTGTGTGTGTGTGTGGGATACTAATCTTTATGGATCTTTATCTGGAACTCTGTGTGACTCTTCTCTGCTGGCACTTCTCTCTTTTTTTTTCCAGTTCTAGTTTGGTGACACACACATACACACGCACTCCTACATTGAGAAATAATTCCCCTTTCAGTTGGAGCGTATGAATGAGCCTGATATGTGTCACAAGTGAACTGCATGTTCGGGTGTTTGACAATAAAACCCCTCTTTGTCTGTTTAGCCTGGTTACAATGCAGCATGTAGGATGTCATCAAAATTATTCATATACTACAACAATGGACACACTGTAGCGTCTATGAGCTGAGCTCAAAGAGCTTTGTATGTGATGCCAATAACAAAACACTTAATCCACCTCCAACTGTGTATGTGTGTGCGTGTCTGTGTGTGTATGTGTGTGAACGAGTGTAAAAGCAGAGTAATACAGGATCTCACTTAACCTACTGAATCATTGACCCACTTTTATTCTAGTGTCCAAAATGCACGCGTATCCTCGACACACACACTCACCCAATAGGACACAGGCAGGCACTAGCGGTCAACAATTTACTTGACCAAGTCTACCCACAACCCTCCTACTCAGATATTGTGGCCCAGGTGGATGGTTCCCACCTTGGCCTAGCATTATGACCAACCATCTCCCCTTTACCCAGGCTCAAGTGGAGGCTCAGAGGGCCACCCAGGAGTTCCAGCGGGCGGTGGAGATCCTGCGGGCCGCCAAGGAGACCATCGCACTGGCAGAGGAGAGGCTCCTGGAGGAAGATAGCAGGCAGTTTGACTCCGCCTGGCAGGAGATGCTCAACCACGCCACCAAGAGGGTATGTAGGGAACTGCAGCGATGAGGACTATCCATTGCAAGTGAACGGGTTGGTGGAGATTTGTGTTGTGATGAGTGTTAGCAGTTGGATGTGTGTCAGTTGGAGAGGATGTATGTGGGTGAGGCCTCAAGAAGCTCTCTTGTATGAAGACTTGTCTTTCTGGAACCTGATTGGCTGCTGCAGGTGATGGATGCGGAGCAGACGAGGACTCGCTGTGAAGCGGAACACAAGCAGACGGCAGCCAATTACAACACCTGTATCAGTCACATGAGACAACTGGAGAAGAAACTGAAACGCACTATCAACAAGTCTAGGTGTGTGTTTGTCTGTGTGTGCGTGTCTGTGTGTGCGCGTGCGTGTGTGTGTGTGTGTGTACAGGGCTTCTATGGTTCCTTTTCTTGCAGCTGGTTGTGAGCCTGTATGTTTATCCAGTCATGATATCGGATATATTCCAGACGTTGGGGAGGTTGGTTAGTTAGTGTGTGTGTGTGCTTCCTTTTGGGGCCTGATGGAATGTAACAGCACATTGAGGAGTGTTATTTTTCCAGAGGTTCAGGGTTGCTATAGCAATTGGAATGGTGCCCTGCCAGAATCGTTGACTCAATTCTCCACCCCGGTCTCCTCCCTCCCTCCACCCTCCCTCCCTTCCTCTTTTTGCTCTCTTGCTCCTCTTACAGGCCGTACTTTGAATTGAAGGCAAAATATTACCTGCAACTTGAGGTATGTACCAAGTTACCAACTGTGCAGTCCTATCTCTGCACTATCGCTGCGTAGATGAGAATTTGTGTTTAGATTTTAAAGCATGTCATCTATATCTCTCTGTCTCGCACTCTGTCTCTCCTCTCAGCAACTGAAGCGCCTTGTGGATGAGCGACAGGCCAAGTTGGCAGCCGCTAAGGGCGAATACCGCACTGCACTGCATAACCTAGAAACTATCTCAGAAGAGATCCATGCCCGGCGACGCTCCGTCTCCATGGGAGCCAGAGGGATGGGTGTTGGGGCGGAGGAAGGGGGGCCCAATGATGACATTGCCAACTTCAAGATGGAGTCCGACGGTCTATCCAGTAAGTCAGATGGTTGAATTGCATAATACCAAGAATATATCGCCTTTCAGTGTGTGTGTGAATTTGTGTGTAAGTGTGGGTGCATGTGTTTTTAATGCGCCCATTTGTGTGTACATTTCAGTGGTATCTGTGACCTTTGATGACGAAGCAAACCAGAGTGCTGGCTCGGAGGATGACGTTAATACACACTCCACCTCGTCCCCCCGAGACATACCCCCGTCCTCCCACCCTCTGTCCTCCTCCTCACATCCGTCCACCTCTATGGACCTGGGCTGCCCATACCCCTCCTCCTCTTACACCACTCCCTGCCCCTTCCTCTCCACCTCCCCCACACCCCCCCTCCTCTCCTCCTCCTGTCCTAGTACTCTGGAGCTGCCCAGGGCCTGTGGTTCTGGTGACCCCGACTCGCTGTGTGGTTCTGGGCAGGCCTCTCCTCTCCTGGGCGCTCGGAGCCAATGCAGCGGAGCCTCTTCCCCAGACTGCGATCAGGAGAGAGGTGCGTGCCAGTGTGCGTGTGCAGAATAATGTGTTTTTAATTGTACTTGACCTATTCTCAGAAATAACCTTTCCATTTCAAACTTTTTTTTCCATTTTAAAAGAAGAAGGACATTCTCCGGCCCACTTTAACATGTCTTTTGGTGTGTGTGTGTGTGTTTTGTAGGCGACAGAGCAGAGGGAGCAGAGGATAAATTAGAGTCTGGTCTCAGCAAACTCTCTCTGACCCAACCGAGCACAGAGGACTCTGGGAACGCAAGCGAAATTGACCCCTACACCGTGACGGTGACCCCAGAACTGACCACCTCCAGCCCTGCCCCCATTATCCTGCTCAACAGTGTCTAAAGCTCCACCCTCTCAAGTCTCACCCGAAGCGTTTGACACCGGACTTCCATACCTGAACTAAAGTCTTCCTTGAGGAAAGGAAACAAGGAGAGGAGATAACTCTAAGAGTGACTCTATTTGTGTTTATTTCTCCTTTGACTCCTTTGACTCCTAAACCATAGACTTGTTTGACTCTTGCTACAATGTAGGGGGGAATGTGAAGGATCATAGTGAGAGAACCAAGTCCTGGAACACCCTTCACAATGGGAGAGTGGACATGTTTGGATTCCATGGAAGATCTGACAGAATGAGCCAGCGAATGGGAGAAGGCTAACGATATTGGGTACGAACTCTGAACTCTGACTCCTAAACAGCCTTTGTTTTGTTCATGTGAGGGGCATTCGGTCGCCGGCTTTGACTTTTGAGTTTGTGTGTTTGTGTATGTGAGTGTTTGTGCGTGAAAACCTGTGTGCATGTTGTGATGGAGGACTCTCATGTTGTGGAGTTATGTGTTTATACTCAGCATAAGTAACTTTATATTTGCATTTATTATAACACACACCCCTGTTGTAAGGCAAATAAACATGTTTGGTTGAAACCAGCTAACCTCTCTCCTACAAATCACTCAAATCCACACTGAAGACTTCAAGTCGCCAAGACCTCTTTGAATACAAGAAGATGCATTTAGGTTAATTTTCTGTTTAAATTAAATAGGCCTCCATGTCTCGGAGGGGGGGGGGGGGTGTTTATGTGTATTTATAGCTAACATGGGAAGAATGTGGCGAGGCACCTAAGGCGCTGGGACACAGGCACACAGTGATCCCTTTCACTACCTCAGACTGTGGATCTGTCAAGTGCAGAGGGTCTGACGCACCATGACATGCCCAAAATAGTTAAACACACACACACACACCAACACACACTAAATCGTGGCACCCAATGATGAGCACAGCACAATGTAAGATGTCTTGTTCCCAGGTCAACCACTCAGCCACAGTGGGGTCAACGTATACACACTGTGGCAGCAAAATGAGAATGATTAACTGTCTTTCTGTCTTTTTCTGTTAGACACACATACACACACAGAAACTCACACAGTTAAACAGTTTAAGGGGGACAGCAGTGGAACGGTTCACATTTGCTCTTTCTCAGCTGCTGGGGCTGTTTTTGTGTTTTTCTCCAGCACACTGGTGACCGTGTTTCTTTGCTACTCAGCTGTTATCTTGTCCTCTCATGACTTGAGTTAGTGCCCTGAGAATTCTGTCTGACAGAATGAGTCTAAGCCTAACACAGCACAGCTCCCCACACTCAGCACCACGCGCAGACACAAACACACACAGACACACACAGACAAACACGCACACACGCTCACACACACAGACACACACACACACGCATCAATATGAAGACAAAGAAAAATGACTTTATTTTATTCAGCGTCTTTCTGAATATGGACATTCCCCTTTACATATTTTCTGTATATATTTCATTCATATAAGTATTGATATGTATTGATTTATATTGTTTGAAGTAATGATGAGTGCGTGTGCGTTAGTGGGGCCTAAATGGCAAGGAAAGAATCCGTCTAACATTCTGTTGGATATACTGCAACCTAGTGGTGGGTCCACCGTCATACATGCTTTCCCAGACCGCTGTAAAAAATATTTTTGGCACTGCTCAAACCTGGTCCTAGATCTGTAATAAAAAAAACGTCGACGTTTCCTAAACAAAATCATATGACACAAAACACATGATCTGGAGGACCTTTACACCCCCTGCAAAAAAAAGTCTTATGTCTGATTGGAGCAGATATTTTCAATCTTCCCCATGATTGGTCAAATTTGTTGTCGAAACTGAACGCGAGCATGTAATAGCTAGGTAGACTAGCTACATTGTATGAACCGAAACAGATTGGTTCGATTCATGATTGACTATTAGGGTTTATTTCAATATCTGACCACTTGCTACCATTATAGCGAAGTAACTCATACCAGTTAAGATGTGGTGTTGGCAGATTGTGGCTGTGTTTTTGTGGACTGTTGTTGGTAAGAAACTTAGCCTAATTTCGTGACCCATGTTGTGTTCGAATTGGTTGACAAGCTGACTATCACAACACTTGTGTATTTAACGCCTAAACTCTAATGTGTTACTGTTATTTAAGCGCACTATTATTTATATCACAACTCTAAGCATGTGACTGTGGTTGTAAAAATAAGCACCATACGACTAGTTGGGCAATCAGGGTTCTGGCACGAACCGAGGGACTGAACATGAGAACATTACCTGGCGTCAACTCAATTTGAGCAGGGCTATGATGTTTCAGACTGCAACTACGTCCTTTGATATTTATAGTTATATTTTCTGTCCTCGGTTCAGAAACGGAAACAAAAGCTCTGCCATCAGTGCCAGACTTCGGCAACACATACCATGTCAAAGGTGAGTGAGTAACATTTGCAATCACAAACTACAGATCCATCTGCTATACTCGAAGGATTGTGTGTTGTGGCCTCGTGTGTGTACATGCTACATTTTGTTCATTTAGAAGACACTTTTTTTTAAAGAAGTGACATATTGAAAGAAAGTACATATAGATGGTGCATATAGAAAGTACAGCAGAAGATCTTGGAGTAAAAGTGCATCCTTCTAACCGTATTTCGGTGGTGGAAACGTGTGTGTGTGTGTGTGTGTGTGTGTGTGTGTTGCAGGAGTCATCTCTCTTCCGTATGCTGAGATCAAGGAGCCAATCGAGGCCTGGTTTGACCTGCCAGGGAAAACGAGCCGCATCGACTACTACCATGGTAAGTACACTAACTCTTTACCTTTGACCTTTTATCAAACAATCATATGTAGTAGAGACAGTGGGGACTTTATATTCCCAATGTGAAACTGAGAACCAACTGTGTCTGACCTGAGGGTCTGCAATATCAGTGTCGAAGTGAATCCAAACTGAGAGCTGGAGATGATTCTTTAAGAATCGTGTTACAAAGTGTAATGTAAGACTATCCTTGAGGTTTTCCAGTGAGGTTGCAGTTATCTAAATGTTTCAGCAGAACGATTAGTCATCAATGTCTGTTCTGTCATGTGATGTGGTTTAAAGCTAAATTACAGACAGAAATTCAGGACTGGCTAAATCAACGTAGGTAGCATTACAGTTTTTTTTATTCGCTTTGGTACTATTCTCACAAGTATGTGGTAAAACCTCACAACTGTTAGTACAAAACTCAAAGCAGATCATCAAAAAGTCTGTTTTTTCAAACATGTAATCACATGTTCAATTGACAAAGTACAATGCACAATTGTCAATCACTTTTTCACCACACCTAATCAGTGTGTCATCAAAGATATATCTTTCATATGAAGTAATTGTCTTTCACAATGCAATGCTCACAATACTTTTGATATGCTTCTCATCTAATTTGCGTAAATACATTTGACCAACACTTAATCCAACTGATCTTAATGGTTAATCACTGAACCGTTTGGTAAACCTATATATTTTCATTTCAGCAATAAACAGTATATTGATTTTGAGAACTACAGAAATAAAATGTGTTTTTGTACGAACATATAAATTAACCACACGATGAATACTCGTTATTGCTACTTGATTTCAGATTGGGGTAACCACAATTGGTCATTAGATATACGTAAAAGTGGGGGCGTAAACACTGGCAATTTCTGTCAACATAGCAGGATAGACAGCAAGGAATAGGAAGAGCTCGTGGACAAGGGATCCGTCAGAGAGGTGGGCATGAGAGAGGTCAACAGAGAGGTCAGAGGGGTGGGCATGGGCACCAACAGAGAGGTCAGAGAGGTGGGCATGGGCACCAACAGAAAGGTCAGAGAGGTGGGCATGGGCACCAACAGAGAGGTCAGAGAGGTGGGCGTGGGCACCAACAGAGACGTCAGAGAGGTGGGCATGGGGCCTCTAAATGTTATGTTTTGTTCTCATTTAGTTACATAATAGAAAGTATACCTATGTTACAATTATATCTGAAAAATATTACAGTAAAAACTACGTAATTTGCCAAAATGATTGTAGACGATGTCTTCATTGATCCTTCACTTGATTACACATAGGATGGATATTTTGGAAATTATTATTTATTATGAAAATGTGAGTAATGTAAGTGTATTGCCTAATGTGAAACTGTGTAATATTAATTTCAGCACTTCTAAGGCCGATTTGAAACATGTATCTTGCATTTTTTGCTGTTGGATGAACTGATTGTTAAAAGTACTAAACTGAAAGAAGATCATACTGTTGTGTTTCAGTGATTAAACCAAATGTTCCCATTACATATTACAATAATCTTGTGTTTGAAACAATGATTATGTGGACTGGAAACATGTGCAACTGACAGAAAGCATTCCATCAGGTTTTGAAAGAATGACTAGCTGCGTTACAAGTGTGATCAGTTTGGATTTTTGTACTAAGAGTTTTGAAAATGTACACCTTACTTGTGAAAATAGTACCAAAGCGAATAAAAAAAACTGTAACAGGATTTACTTACTTATCTCTGTGTGTGTGTGTGTGGGTGACAACACAGGCCAGGTGTCAACCTACCAGATGGGGGCTGTGATGCCTTGGGGCTCATCCTATAAGATCACTCCTGAGACCACGGAGGAGGAGCTAAATGTCATGAAGTGCTTCCTGCTCAATGGAACCAAGGATGACCCTGTCACACCCCAGGGGGCGCTGCCAGACCTCCAGGGCTTCCAGGTAGGAGAGGGGGGGGACAGCGATGTATTCTCAGTGCTGCAAGTTTGCGTGCCTATCATCATCCTTGAAATTAACTAAACGTCTTCAATCCACCTCGTGTGTACAGTTCCTCAGAATGGAGTACTTTGGCGGTTCTCTGTGCGAGGTGTGGCAGAACGTGACCATGGTGGGTTCCAAAAAGAACACTTACACGCTGTGGGTGACGCGCCCCGAAGGCGGGGCTGGGAACGTGGAGCCGGCCACCCCTGTGCACTACGAGATGATGGGCTACAATACCCTACTGGGCTCTCACTACGACAAATACCTGGTTGACTACAAGGAGTACAGCCCACATGTGGACCCCAAGGTGTTTTCACTTCCTGAAGGTGGGTATCAGTACACACACACACTCACACACTTCTTTTGTCTCAACAAGAATCTGCCTACATGCTCTTTGCCATCATATGACACAGTATATACACTTCTTCCTCCCCCCCCCCCCTTCCCTTGTTCTCCAGGCATGACCTGTGGATCATTTCCTGGTCCTGGCGTGGAACACCACTTGCTGGCCAATCCCATGAGAGACCTGATTGACTCCTCCCCGTCAGGTCACACCCAGCGTCTGTTTGGACACTTCAAGGAGAAGTTTGGGCGTTTCTATCACAACGAGCGGGAGCACGAGAAGAGGGAGCATGCTTTTGTCCACAATGTTCGGTGAGACGGGATATGGGGACAAGGTGGTCTCATTTTTTGGGGTTTTGTTTTGGGGTGGAGGGGGGGTTACACTTTAGAGTAGGACCCCCTCCTACATGTCCTCTCCTGTCTCCTAGGTATGTGCACTCCATGAACAGAGCAGGGCTGTCCTTCTCTCTGGCACTCAACCCCCTGTCTGACCATTCTGAGGCAGAGCTGGCTGCTATGAGGGGCAGCAAGCGAGGCAAGACTCCTAACAAAGGCCTTCCTTTCCTCTCTCAGCTCTACGCGGGAGTGCAGGTCCCCGACTCGGTCGACTGGAGGCTCTACGGTGTGTGTGTGTGTGTGTGTGAGAGAGAGATGTCGTCTTGCACTGTACGTGTGTGAAACGCCCTTTTAACGTGTGAGTGTTTTTAGGTGCTGTGACCCCAGTGAAGGACCAGGCCATCTGTGGGTCCTGCTGGAGCTTTGCCACCACTGGAGCAGTAGAGGGCGCTCTCTTCCTGAAGGTGACGACTGCAAAGGCACACACATGCTGGTGTCTGACAACATTGAACGCAGGGTTTGAAAAATGTCATCAAATGGAATTTGGCAGTCAATTTGTGGTTGTGTTTCAATATGTTGGAGGATTGCAAACCATTCACATTTTTAAGAAATTATATAGGGGGAAATTCTGCAGAGCTCTGTGCATTTTTGTACAGAATGAGTTGAGCACACATTTATTCTTGTTGCTGGCTCTGCCAGCCTCAACATTGAACACTCAACCTCAAGGAGATCAAGTAAACAGCCATTTAGCTCTACTCAAACTGCAAAAGATACAGAACAAAGTCAGTCCTGATACATAGTGTCACTTTCAAATCGACTTTGACATCAGTGTGAAGGGAGTTTTAGCCGTCAGTCCCAATTCCTCCCATCCCTCAGGTCAAAGACATTCCACCCCGTGATTGCTTAGCAACCTGGTGCAAGTGCAGGACAGGTTTATTGTTGGGATTTATCCACCCACTGAGAGTTGCCTGAATTCTCTTATTCATGCACACATACACACACACACACTTATTTACTCTCATGAAGTGCTAATGCATTGAATGAATGGGGAGGAGAGAGGAGAGGGGAGAGAGAGGGGGTTCAAGGGGTTTAAGAGATTAATTTGACCACAAGAATACAATGTATGTCTGTTTAAGATCCGTTTTGAGAATGAACAACTAGGACTGAAGAAAAGATTGAGAGTGTGTTGTGGCCTGTTGATTAAAGTCCTGTGGTGCAAAAATGCTGGAGTGGAAGGGGGTGAGTGGGGGGGGGGGGGGCGGGGGGGGGGAGCGGTCAGTGGAGGTCAGGATTGAGTGTAACTGCACTCGCAGCGGTCTCTGTTGTCCTGCCGACACTCAGGAAGTACCGCTGTCTCCTCGACAGGAAGTGCCCCTCAGGTGCTACCCCTGAGTACCGATGGGCAGGTTCATAAACAGAGCCACTCCCCAGGGGCCAATCCTGCCTGCCCCCACGCGGGGGCCTCCCAGCAACCACCTAGCAACACGCAGACACAGCTGGTCTGCCGAGCGTGATTAGAGGTGGAGTCGCGTCATCCTCTCTCATTAGTGCTGGAGTCGTTTGTGTCATCGTTTCCCCTCTTTATTATCATTTTTTAAAAATTATAATCTCCATTTAGCAGAACGCTTCACAGCACTGTACAGCACTGGTATTTGAACCTGCAATCTCTTGATCTGACGACAAAAGGCTCAATCCACTGAGCTTTACCCTCTCTCTGTCTACAGTGATAGTCTTTAAGTGATTCGGTTCAGGCCAGAAGCTCCTGGGGATACTGACCCCCGCCCCCCCCCCCCCCTCCCTCCTCCTCTCTCCCAGACCGGCTCTCTGCAGGTGCTGTCCCAGCAGATGCTGGTGGACTGCTCCTGGGGGTTCGGAAACAACGGTTGTGACGGGGGGGAGGAGTGGAGGGGGTACGAGTGGATCATGAAGCACGGGGGCATCGCCCTGACCGAGACCTATGGAGCCTACATGGGCATGGTGAGTGACACACATTCAGACGCGCTCGCACACATTACAACTCTACAGTGTGCGACTTGTTTACATTGACGTATAGCAGTAACTTAGGAACGGTCAGACTTGTTTTTTTGTT
This sequence comes from Osmerus eperlanus, assembly GCF_963692335.1. Lineage (NCBI taxonomy): Eukaryota > Metazoa > Chordata > Actinopteri > Osmeriformes > Osmeridae > Osmerus > Osmerus eperlanus. The sequence continues at coordinate 8,720,493 of NC_085037.1, forward strand.
GTTGTTGTTGTTGTTGTTGTGAGAGTTTTAATTTGACTTGTGTGTCCCTTTTTTGACAGAATGGTTTTTGCCACTATAATGCATCCCAGCTGACGGGCCGGATGCAGAGCTACACTAACGTGACCTCAGGAGACGGCGAGGCGCTCAAGCTGGCTCTCTTCAAGCACGGGCCGGTGGCCGTCAGCATCGACGCCTCGCATCGCTCCTTCGTCTTCTACAGCCACGGCGTCTACTACGAGCCTGCCTGCGGTGAAACACGCACACCGCACACACACATCCTGATAACGTAGTCAGGTGGCTGAGCGGTTAGGGAATCGGACTAGTAATCTGAAGGTTGCCAGTTCCATTCACGGCCATGCCAAATGATCCTTGGGCAAGGCACTTTACCCTACTTGCCTCTGGGCGAATGTCCCTGTACTTACTGGAAGTCGCTCTGGATAAGAGCGTCTGCTAAATGACTAAATGTAAATCACGTAGTTTTTATTTTTTACCATTTAGGTTCAGCCAGCCAGCTCTGTGTCTCTTTCACACACACACAAAAATGATTTTTTTCCCCTGTGTCCTAGGTAACAAGACAGAGGACTTGGACCACGCCGTGCTGGCGGTGGGCTATGGCGTCCTGCAGGGGGAGCCCTACTGGCTGGTGAAGAACTCCTGGTCCACCTACTGGGGCAACGACGGCTACATCCTCATGTCCATGAAGGACAACAACTGTGGAGTGTCTACCGACGCTACCTTTGTCACCCTGGCCTAGAAACACACGCGCACACACACACACAGAGCATGTAGAGTGAGTGGTGAGGGTTCAAATAATGTGAGCATGAGGTTGGTCATTAATGTGGTTTGAGTGGCGTATTCAGTCAAACGGGTGGATCGGTTTTCATTGTTGAATATGTTTATTGCTGTTCGCACAGATGCACAGTGCCTTCATTTCCCTGTGATGTACACACCTGCTTGTGCTTGCGTCGTTGTGATGTGCACATGTTTGCCCTTGATTCATTTCAATAAAATGTTTTTTATATATTAAGCTTGGCGTCACTATAAAAGCACTTCATAATACAGTGTTAAAATGTTTTACAACCACACTAGTAACAATGACATTTCAGTACGTACAAATATGCTTCAGTATCACATTATCAAATGTTTATAACAAACTCATCAACACAAGTAATCAACCTGTTACAAAATGAACGCTAATTTACTAAGTCCAACAAGCCTGTAGAAAGCTGTGCAGGACACTCACCCCAAAAGGCCTTATATTTGTATAAAATCATTGGGTGTGGAAAGTGGTGAGTTTTCATGCATCTTGTCAATCAGTATTTTCAAACCAGGAGAGGTAAATGGGTTTAAAAAGTGAGCCAAGCTCTGATAAAGTTTTTGATTTTCACTCTAAACACTCTTAACCTAACCCATGCCTATCGATGTCAGAACTTACTTACAAAAACCTGCCAAGTAATGCTACAGTAGAGCTATGTAAAGTACAGGCCACTCTAATGCTTACGTTAGAGCTACATCACAGGACACAGACACAGTAGAAATCACAACAGTACACGTAGTCTCTTCAAAAGTTCACTTGTAAGAGCTAAAAGCTAGAAAAGATTAAAAACAGGCAGCTGTTTTGTCAGAAAAATCTACAGCATAGATATACCAAAATATAAACACTGATACATTGTTATCAGACCCTACAGGTCCAGGATTGGCACACAAGATTATGTCATGACAGTTATTGATTTTTTTAAATAAATGCTGTATGTTTACACCATTCGGGTGTATCCAGGGACTTGAAAACGGCCAACTGTGAATGAAACACAACATCTCAAATTAGGAACATCAGTCTGTTTTTGTAATGAGAAATAATGTCCTCTTGTCCTTTGTGATTCTCAAAAGGTGCTTGGTGTGATCTCTTAACCAATAGGATCACACCCATTCACTCAACCATTCGGATGCTTTCTCAGCAGCTAGTCCTTCAATCAGCACCTCAATGGTACTTTGCTGGCAGTTGTCCAAGTTGGCTGAGTGTGTGTGAAGTGCCTGCGTTTAAGATATTTACAACACAAAAATAACGACGGGCAGAAAGAAAGTCATGGTTTTCAGCCATTTCAAATACGTGTTTTTTTCTGTGTGGGAAAACACAGATGGACAAACTTTGGCAGTGACACACTGATTTCTTTGTGTATTTATGGACATATGAAAATGTGTGTTTGTTGTTCTTCAGCTTGCATTGCATTGTGCACATTAGGACCTTTGTATTGTTTGTTGTTGCATAGCACATATAAGGAATGGAGTAGAGTGCGTGTACATGGGTGACAGGGTTTAATGATCAGGAGTTTGTTGCTAGGTGCTCCAGTTCCTGCCCCTCAGTGCTGCCTGTGGATTGGCCCAGATCCCCACAATCTCCTGGGCTCTCCTTAGGGGGAGTCCTGGTAAAGACACAAACAAGCACACTGTGGGCTGTAACTGCTAAAAACATCCACTGCGCAAACACTGTTGGTCTCTGGTAAGGTCAGACAGGGCTGGGGACTGAATGGGGGCCTTGTCTCAAACCGAAACCCTAGCGCTAGTCTGAGGACTGCTAATTTCCACTAAGAATCAATGAGTTGTCCGTGCTTTATTGGTCTTGTCTGACACATTGGTACCCATAGGCTCCAAAAATGCATCAGAGAGGATTTTTGATAGTGTTTTGACCCAGGACCAGATACAGATCTGATAGACATTACCTGGTGTCCCAGGTCTCAGCGTCCTCCACCGTGTCGGGCAGGGGTCTGTTGGCGGTCTCGGGCAGTGCCAAGGCTAGGACAGCGCCCAGGAGCGGGGCAGTACCAAAGATGAGCATGGGGGTAGAGGGGCTCCGGGTGTGTAGCATGTTGATGATCGGGGCCAACACACCACCCATCCTGGCAAACATACTGGACACGCCTATCCCTGTCTGCCTGTGGGTACACAAACAAAAATACACACACACACACACACAACATAGATTTTTACAGTTCTCATGGAAGATTATGAAATAAAAGGTCATTTTACCCAGTGTGTAGACTCTGTAAAGCATCTGGAAGTCTAATATATTATTCTTATTCTTAAGGATGAAATCATTATTCGGAGAGATGGCAGTGTTTCCAGGTTCACCTACCTGAGCACCGTGGGGAACAGCTCGGCAGAGTAAACGTAGATGACGGCGAAAGAGGCGGTGATCCCAAACTTCCCCACCATCGCCAGGGCAGTCCTCAGGTTAGAGTGCTCTTAGGAGGGGAGGGAGAGGAGGAAGAAGGGAAGAGGGATGGATAGCACAAAGGCGGATGTGGAGAAGGAATATGGATCGGACGTTTAAAAATGTCCTGCAGGTACAGAGACACACACATTTGAATTCTACTCACTCTATTGATCCTGAAGGAAAACACATTGAACACACACAAAGAGTACCTTCTGGAACCAGGAGTGTTAGTAAACAAGCCGCTCCGCCCAGGGCCAGAAATGCACTCTGGGAAAGGCGGCGGCTAAAGGGTAGGAAGAGGAGGACCAATGACCGGGCTGGGATTTCGATCACTCCAAACACAAACTGGGTGAGATAGAGATCCGTCCCTAGCCTTGACACGCCCAGAGACAGTCCGTAGTACACCAACACATTCACAAACCTGCAGAAAGGAAAGAAGAGGAGGGAGAGGTGAGGGAGTCACACACACACACATGTAAACACTCAAAGATATGAGCGAAAAGAAAACATCCTCGTGGTCATATAGCAGTATACTGAGAAAAACAAACATATTACCAAACATAAAACAAGATGAGAGCTCTCTTCCTCATCTGGGGTGTTCGTACAAGATCTGCTGCAGAAAAACTCTGCCTCCCTCGAGCTGCCATTTGACACCTTTCCACCTGACACACACACACACCTGCATTAGATGGACACTGAGAGAGTGTATTGTGTGTGGGCAAGTGTGTGTGTGTGTTGGTACCTGTACTGTAGGAGGGAATTCTCGTCCATTAACTAAGGCTGCCTTGCGCAGGAGAGCAATGGCCTCCTCTTGCCTGTCATTGGCTAGCAACCACCTGGCCGAGTTAGGTAGTACCCTGGGAGGGAGAGAAACAGTCAGTTAGAAAGAGATAAGGGAGATAGGCGTAAACGGTTGAAGAAGTGTTAGCATGTTCAATGTGGGTGTGACCATGTTTGGTTTAGACACGCTGTGTGTGTGGTGGTTGATGTGTGTGTGTCCTCCTCACCATATATAGAAGATCAGCAGAAAGCCAGGTGCTGATATTGCCAGCTGTAGCTTTCTCCAGTCGCGAATGAGGAAAGCTATACCTGCCACTAGCATGTAACCAAACCCAAAGGCATAGTCAGTGATTATACCAGCCAGCATGCGTCTCTTAGTGCAGGTCCATTCGGTACCTGTGAAGAGAAGGGGGTTGTGGGGGGTCAGGGAGAGGGGAGAGGGGGGAGTGGGAGAGGTACAGTCAGGGGACAAAGAAAGGGATTGGCAGGGGGCGAGCTGGGTTTGAAGCTGCTTGGGGTTTGGAGCTAGGAGAGAGGGAGTGAGGGAGGGATTAGCCATGGGATTTCTGGGAATTGGACAAGACGTGTGACAGATTTGATTTAGAGATCGCAAATGGTTCGAACGAGCGACATCTCATTACAACATGAAACATTACACTGAGTGTGTGTGTGTATTAGAGGCGTCCATGGATATGAGAGGCCTGCATGGACATGCGTACGTGTGTTTTCGGTGTGTTGACGCGACCGGTGTGTGTACCCAGTACGAAGGCGTTGATAATAACTCCTGATATGGAGGTGCCCACGATGAAGCGCAGCACCACGTAGACGGGGAAGTTGGGAGCGAAGGCGACGGCCACGCCGAACACAGTCTGTAGGGCCAGGGACAGGAGCAGGGAGAAACGCCGACCGTACCTGAGAGAGAGAGAGAGAGAGAGAGAGAGAGAGAGAGAGAGAGAGAGAGAGAGAGATGAACAAAAAAAAGAGAGAGAGAGAGTAACACAGGCAACGTATAGTGAGACCAAGAAAGACAGAGACACATATGTGAGATAGATATGACATGTGACGCTGTGTCTGTGATCCCAGTCAGATGTCCAAGGTGAAAGGTCAGAGAAGGGAGAGGGTGGGAGGGAGGTGGTGAGGTGGGGTATTCCTGGCCCACAAACCTGTCAGCCATGGCGCCGAACAGCACAGCCCCCACCAGCAGGCCAAACATGTAGATAGAGGAGCCCAGACTGTTCAAGCCTGCCTGGTCACACACCAAGTCCCACTATGGAGAACGCACACAGGAACATTGTGGTGAGTGACACTGTGTGTGTCAATTCGAGTTCTGGAACAAGGAGAAAATAAAACATTCCTGCAAGTTCCAGTGGGCAAGTCCTCTAAAAAGCTGTCCATTAAGTGTTCCATGTTATTCTTTTGGTGTAATGAAACTAAACGTGTACACCACAACTAGCCCTACATTGTGATTTGAATACACTACACACTAGACACTCACGGACGTGAACGATATCCTTAAAGACTTTCTCCAGACCAGTTCCACAACAGTTCATTGATTTACTTTACCTCCGTGACTGTTGTACTCTCGAAAACATCTTTGCTGTACACCCATCCATGCTCGCATGGGGCAGCCGTATTCCGATTCCCAAGATAGCCCATGGCAAAGCAGGATGATTCTGCGAGCGGGTCCGGGATGCTGAGGTTCAGGTTGTTAACGGCTACGGATGAAAGATTGCCTGGAACTGAACTCGAGGTCCCCCGGCATCTGTGGGGCGGTGTAGCCCCAGTAAAGATGCTCACCATCATGTGAAACGCAAGCAGGATCTGGGGCAGGCATATCCACACATACAGAATTTTTTGGTACTTTTCAAAACCTCCCACCGCCGAAAGAATCTGATCAAAATTCATCTTGTTATTTAGGCAAATTATAGCTCTTTAAAATAGACTGCAGTCTGGAAACGCGAACAGACTCCCACTAAAACAAATAGAACGTCAACGATAAGGATGCCAGTAGTTCATATGCAGACTTATATGTAGATACCAAAAACCTATAGGTGTTGGTGAGAACGAGCGGAAAGTGGAAAGGAGCACTGTCAAAAATAATCCGCGGTGTGCCAGATAATGGGCAGATACCATCATCCTCTATGAGGTTTCCACATGGAACACGAGAACCAAGACGCAAACACTTTCTACCTCCTCTTTAGTTGTCCATGTTCACAGTTTAAAACCCCCCAGTAAAAACCCTAACTTCAACCCATGTGGTTGTTCTAACTTGTTCTTCATTCACCCACAAAGAAAAACATTTGCGCGCACGCGTAATAGCCTTTTTATGTAATTTCATATCGCCAAACATGAAGCGCTCGAAGGGTAACAGATTAACTAGCTAGTATATAATAGCACATCTATAATCGCATAGATAAAATAGAAAACAAATGAGTCTACAAATATGACACACAAAAAAGGTTATTTTATTACACTGTTTTGGAATGCCTTGTTTCCCATGCTGCCGTGTTACAAAACATGAGAGCCACGGGAGATGACCGACGACCAATCGTAGCGCACAAAGAAGGATGCTCAGGTTCGGTGGCGCGCAAATTGAGTGCATCAGATTGTTTCCCAGGGTCTGTCATTATGATATGATTTTTTATTTGTAACAGCAAATATTTGACACTGCAGGATCGTGTTTTTTGTTGAAGCATGCTCTACAGAGGATATAAGAAGACATTAAATTGGCATCATTTGGAAGTGGTGCTTCACGCGGCCCTATAAGAGGCCGTTTAGGAAATCATTCAGCCTGTCCCTTACACAAACACCTGAAACACAACGTATTGTGTCTTGCCAAAATATGCACCCCCAACTCTGACTAGGAAAGTGCCACATGCATGAAACTTACTCTTGTTACTCATACTAGTAATTACATGGGGTGCATTTCAGGGCAGGGCTGTATTGTTTCTGTCCTGTTTGTGTAAGGACAGTCTGAATGATTTCCTAAACGGCCTCTCATAAGGACCAGTTAACACACGTACAAACATTCCAGTGATGGTTGGGATGCTGTTATTCGAGGCACTATGGTGACACCTTGTGGTGATAAGTGGAACTAGACATACCCAGATGGAGCCCTACAGGAAAGGCCCCTGTTGGCAAATCACAGCTGGAAACATTCTTGTAATCAGCCTTTTGACTGAACCTGAACCTAAGTACATATGCAGCTCAGGATGTTGGACCAATAGAAGAGTGCATTTTGTTACTCAAGTGGGCGCAGGCAGATGGAAGGACGGAACCGTTTTGGTTTAAAACACAGCCAAGTGTGACCAGACAATGATTTCTTTGTGTCCCCAACTCACACACTTCATTCAGTCAGTGGAGGGTAAGTGGCAGGTGGCATCCACAGCCATGCCATGCCGCGTCATGCAGCGCCCACTCTCTCTCTCTCTCTCTCTCTCTCTCCTCTCTCTCTCTCTCTCTCTCTCTCTCTCTCTCTCTCTCTCTCTCTCTCTCTCTCTCTCTCTCTCTCTCTCTCTCTCTCTCTCTCTCTCTCTCTCTCTCTCCTCTCTCTCTCTCCCTGCTTATCTTCCTAACACACACACACACCCCCACACACACACACATACATACATACATAAACACACATAAATGTAACGAACAAGAAGTGAGACAGAGAATCGCAGCGCAGATGATCAAGTCAGTTAAACGTCATTTATCTTTATTCACACAATTCTGTATATAACAAATTTGCGAGAACAGCGTAGAACAGTGCACTTTGCTGTGCGTTTGTGACGTCACGAACGGATCGGTCGGTGTTTCGGTAATAGCGGGGCAGAGAAAGGGAGGAAGAGAGAGAGAGATGGCTGTAGGGAAGGGAGCGTGGAATGGGTCAGATTCGAGTTTTGGAATAAATCTAACGTGACCTTGACTGTAGAGATTTGTCATCGAGGTGCAGTCTGGAAAAAGAACGGTCAACTGGTCATCAAAGAACGAGGCCAGGATACTCATTTTACCGCGTGATCACCACCGGTAATGTATCGCATCCAATTGAACTGACGCTGTCTGCTGTCGCCGGGGATTTGCTGTTGGAAGATTTGAGGAATCGGTCATCAGCATTTTTTATCCTGTGAGTGACCGCATTTGACATTTTACGAACAACGTGTAACCTCGTTTTGTCAATTGTATTCACGTAATTTCTTCGAACTACATGCCGTACGGTCATAGAACTCCTTTCCTACAGTTATGAATGCGGTAATTTTGTAACCATTTTACAATGTTGTCCTTGTATGTGAGAGACAAGCCGCATCAGTGACGCGACATCACGATGTAACGGAAGCCCACCCTCAGAGAAGATACAAATCATAAATGTCGCATGCTCGGGTTTTATAACTGTTCGTTGCAATGCTGCAGGCTACTGAGCAGAATTAGCTACATTGTGTCTTACAGAGGCGAACGTGGCTCAGACCTCACCGCAAATGAACAGCTAGATATTGTACGGTATAGCAACATGGCATTAGGCGTGCTTTTGCTTTCTAGAGTAGTGGTAACCCCAGGGGGGTAACCCAGCTTTAACCCCAGGGGCAGGGCCCACTGTTGACCCATTCATTTCAATCAAGTGTGCTGAAGCAGCGAAACATCTCCAACATGCAGGACAGTGTTGAAGACCACTGTTGTAGAAGGACCCAGAACTGACATTACCGTACACCAGCAGTGTTTGTAATACTGTGATGCTGATAGTCATAGATGCAGCATCGACCAGGGGATGGTTTCGATTGAGGTGGAAGGCATGTTTACAGAGACGTCGAGCTGGACATTTGCCTCCTAACCCCCCCACTCTGGTTCGATAGTCAAATCATATATAATGTTCCATCCTCTATAAGAAGGTTATGTAAAGAGGATATTGAAAGGTACATGTGCCAGACAGGTTCACCCCTACATAGTGATGTGTTTGTGTGAGAATGTGGTATGGAAACACCCACTGTAGCCCAAAGCCCGTAGTAATATCAGGCCGGTGTTTCTTGTTATGATCATCTAATAGGTCTGTGTCCAGGTGTCTATCATGTTCTGTAGTGGAAACACACCAAGTAGCTCTTAGTACAGCAAACTGCAGTGTGGAGACACACACACACACACACATGTACAAACAACACCCACACACACACATACACACACATGTACACACAACCTCCTCCTGTCTCATCTCTCTCTGCTACCCAGGTCTATATTTAGGCTGCTCCCCCATCTAGTGACTCTGTGATCCCAACCTTTCACTAATCTCACACTTTACGCTGAGGTGATTTCAGCACTGGATCCCTCTACTGTATCTACTGTAACGTCAATACTGCAGAGCTGTAGAGTCTATACTGTAGGAGTCAGGACTGCAAGGTCAGGCCACTACAGTACTGCTGGTCTATAACCAGAGGACACATGCACAGTAAGTTTGCACACGACACACACACACACACACACAGGCACGTCGCACACACATTAACCACTCATGCCAGGCAGCACAGTGCAGTCAGCTTTTTTATATTTTCAGCTTTGAAAGAGAACAAAGAGAGTTCAAAATGGTTTACGTAGAGGGGTAATGTTGCTGTTTGTGTGCCTCTTTCTCTCTCTCATTTCTCTCTTTTTCCATCTTCCTCCCCTTTTCTTTGTTTCAGGCCCAGACAGCCACTTCCCATTGCCTCCCCTCAGGATCCTGCTAGCTCGGCGGGTGAATCTCCAGCTCCACAGGCCCATGGCCCAGTTCCTCTGCCCCGGGTAAAAGGTTAGCCAAGCTGGCCGCCCCAGACTCCTCCCTGCCCCTGGCCCCAGACCCAGAACCAGCCCCGGAGCTTGGCCTGTTCACCAGCCAGGAGCAGCAGTATGTGAGCGAGGGGGAACCAGCCAGCCCAACACACACCCGGCTCCTCCACACTGCAGGGACGCCAGAGACCATCACAGGTGTGTGTGTGTTGCCCCGCTCTCTCTACCCCCTGTCTCTCGCTACCTCCCTCTCTCTCTACCCCCTGTCTCTCTCTACCTCCCTCTCTCTCTACCCCTGTCTCTCTCTACCTCCCTCTCTCTCTACCCCCTGTCTCTCTCTACCTCCCTCTCTCTCTACCCCCTGTCTCTCTCTACCTCCCTCTCTCTCTACCCCCTGTCTCTCGCTACCTCCCTCTCTCTCTTACCCCCTGTCTCTCTCTACCATCCCTCTCTCTCTACCCCCTGTCTCTCTCTACCTCCCTCTTTCTCTACCCCCTGTCTCTCTCTAACCTCCCTCTCTCTCTACCCCCTGTCTCTCTCTACCTCCCTCTCTCTCTACCCCCTGTCTCTCTCTACCTCCTCTCTCTCTACCCCCTGTCTCTCTCTACCTCCCTCTCTCTCTACCCCCTGTCTCTCTCTACCTCCCTCTCTCTCTACCCCCTGCTCTCTCTCTACCTCCCTCTCTCTCTACCCCCTGTCTCTCTCTACCTCCCTCTCTCTCTACCCCCTGTCTCTCTCTACCTCCCTCTCTCTCTACCCCGTCTCTCTGCCCCGCTCTCTCTACCCCTGTCTCTCTCTACCCCTCTCTCTCTACCCCCCTCTCTCTACCTCCCTCTCTCTCTACCCCCTGTCTCACACACACTCCGGTGCATATGTTCACACACACAGTGCATCATGCAAGAGAACATTTGTGTGGGGTTACCGAAACCTAGTGTGTGTGTGTGTGTGTGTGTGTGGATTAAAAGATAGGCAGAGGAAAATACACTAAATAACTGGAGAAAGTTCACTTCTATGAGAAAGTTCTTGAGGGAAACAAATGTGTTTTTACTAAACACCACTAGATGGCACATACTACGTCTTTTAGTGCGCTAAGTAAACATAATACAATCTCTCTCTCTCTCTCTCTCTCTCTCTCGCTCTCGCTCTCGCTCTCTCTCTCTCTCTCTCTCTCTCTCTCTCTCTCTCTCTCTCTCTCTCTCTCTCTCCTCTCTCTCTCTCTCTCTCTCTCTCTCTCTCTCTCTCTCTCTCTCTCTCTCTCTCTCTCTCTCTCTCTCTCTCTCTCTCTCTCTCTCTCTCTCTCTCTCTCTCTCTCTCTCTCTCTCTCTCTCTCT